>NC_090021.1:239318818-239621848 GCF_037176765.1 Anolis sagrei
ACTTACAAAGCCCTGTACAGTTCAGGTCCAATCTATTTGCACAACCACGTCTCCTCCTATGAACCTGCTTGGGCCTTAACATCTGCTGGGGAGGCCCTTCTCATGGTCCCACCTCCATCACAAGCACAGCTGCTTGCGGGGATGACGGAAAGGGCCTTCTCAGTGGTGCCCCCCCCCCCCCGGCTCTGGAATGCATTCCCCAAGGAAACCAGACTGGCTCCCACTTTAACAGTTTTCAGGAAGGAACTGAAAACATGGCTATGGAAGCAGGCTTTTGGAAGTGATTAACCATAATTTTAACCGTTGGAGTTCAAACAGAATTTTAATTGACCCTAGTGCTCAAACTAGCAGAAGCAGATCACATGATATTTACTCATTTTGAGGTTTATATGTTTTATGTTTATATGCTTAACTTTCACATAGTTTTATATGATTACAACATTCTTGAGTTATGTTCCATCTTATTTATTATGACTCAGTTTTAATTCTGATTATTGAAATTGTTTGACTTGTAATGTAATGTGTTTTATTATTATTTTTACTGTTTTGTTGTAAACCGCTCCGAGAGGGGGATATAAATAAAGCTTCTTTCATTCATACATTGTACTCTTTATTTCTTAAAAACCCACTTAAATGTCTCATTAAGTTAAATGAGCAAACTATGTGCATGATGCAGCATAACTGCTGAACTAAGTGAATGTGGGTGTAACCAATTTCTTAGATAGGAAACCCCAGGGAGCCTACATAGCACCAGAACTGAAAAGATTTTCTAAAATCTAAGTGACATACAAGAACCTGCTAATTCAAAAAAAATATACATAAGAAGAGCTGAAATATATTTTGAAGTAGTAAATATGAACACAGAAAGGAATGAGAGCTCTAAGAAATGAATGTTTTAAATTTATGAATGTACTCATAAAATTTCAATTAAAAAACATATTGCAGTCTGAATCCAATTGTTAATCCCAACTAAAACAGACTCACTGAATTAGTTTCTACTGTTACAGTCAATCTACTCTAGCTGGGCATAGGCAACTGCACTTTCAAGGCTGTGACCCAATTTTCACTCTTAATGTTCCCTTGACCAATTTTTGTTGATTTTCTGACTATTACAAAAACATACACCCTTGATTTTAAACACATTTTTCAAATAAGATGTTTTATTAATGCTGTAAAACCTATACACAGTAAGTACTGAAACGTTTTTGTCAAGATAGGGACTTCAATAACAGCTTCTTTGAATGTAGGCTGCTAACAGAAAAACACATTCTTAAAAACTCCTGATGTATATTTGTCCAAAAACAATGTTCTACTGGAGGGGAAGTGTTCCTCTTGTGCCTTCCCAGAGAGGTCAAAACATTGTGTGAAGACGATCACAATTCCCAACTGTGGAAAACCCTTCCTTTGAAAACCTATCTGACATCAACTAAAAACATGGCTACTTATTTAAGCCTTTAGGCCTAGATTATGTATTTCAAAATGCTTATAACATGTTTTCCAACCAATTTAATATTTTAAACTTCTTAACTTGTTAATATTTGTGATATATATATAAATCTTTTTAAATTATTTTGTTTTAAATTGTTTTAAGCTGTTAATATTTATTTTATTTGCACACCATCCTGAGATTTTGCAATAGAGATGGGGATAGAAGTATTTTTAGAAATAAATTAAACTTTAATTTTTAAACAATGGCATACATATTTTTTCTTACTTCACAACTGTATTTTCCTTTTATAGTAGAGAAGATCTCTATCCTAAACTGTATATAATAATGAGCCTGAAGCGTTACAGAAAAAATGACATTTAAAATAGTTTTACTTTTTAATAATATAGTTGTCTATATAAGATCTGATCCTAAATTGTATTCTGCCTGAGTAGAATAAGCCAATTGAATCAATAGGATATCTATCCATTTTGACAAACTATTTAACACTTGATTCAATTGATTTACTTAAACTGAGACTAGCAATAAGATTCAAGCCATAATTCCTAAATTAATCTCATTTTTATTTTTTAAATACAGTACTATTGTGGCAGCAGTCAACGTTATTCTTGAGTCTGGCTAGAAGGAGTAATAGCTTCCTGCAAAGTTCAATCTGCCACAATTTGTTGATCCAGCCAAATTATTGACAACTTTAAATTAAATGACCTTCATTCCAGTTTGAACCCACACACCATCTAGTTGCAACAATTCAGACAGTTGCATCACGATAAAATTATCCTCTCATTTATTAATCTTTACTGTTAACAACTGCAATGTAATTACACAATATCATGGAATATGGGTTTATCATTATACTATGCTTGTATTCTGCTGCTTCTATTCTCCAACTGCAACAAATGCCAACTGTCCTCTTGCAGTTATCTCAAAAAAGCCATTAGAAAAATATATCTTCATTATATTAACCTGACTTTCAACTCATTCCCTCACAAAATGAAGCAACCTGGCGAAAGTCTAAATACAAAAGGAAAAATTTTATATCTACAAATTCATAGTATCAATGGATATAAGATTTTTTTCCCCTAATTAAGCTTTAAAACTTTTGGAAATAGGATTCCCTATCATGAAGTAGAAATTCTTTATCGCCTATAGTACCAATGATGTCGAACTTTTCTGAAGTTGTAGGCCATCATTATTCACTGGTTAGATATCCATTCACAAGTAAAATACAACATTAAGTTTCCAAATGTATTCTTGCTCATCTAGTCTCACAAAACTACTCAACTGTTTATTGTGTGACTTCAAGTTGTCTATCGACCTATGATGAATACATGAATATCACAGGGGCTTTTTTAGGCAAGATGGTTTAACCAGTTCCCTCCACTCAAATATAGCCTATAGTCCCCAGTATCTATTGACAGTTTCCCATGCAAGAACTAATCAGGGTTTGACATTGCTTATTTGTGTGAGCATTTTTTTAAATTTCTATTTCTATTTTCATCAAAAGGACAGGTGATAATCTTATTATACTATTCAACAGGCATTCCTACAATTTTTGAAACCATTATATCCATGCTCACCTATTCCAAATGGAAGAAAAGAGCTGGTTTACAAAGTGTGAGGTGCAATATATGAAACTGGAAACAAGTCACAAGGAGCGGGCTAAGGCTGGTCACAGTTACACACACAAGTCTACGTTAAGTGCACATATATCTCATTCTGGATGGACTAGTGAGCTATTCTCTAGACCTTTGCACCCCAAAGTCCCACTTGGAGCTATCAAGTCTGGTGAGGTTGCTGCTGCTTCGTAGCAAAAAGGCAGGGAAGACGAGACAATTTTATTTTTGTATCTGATGGGTAAGAAAATGCGAGTGTTCTCTACCTGTGTTGCAACTTCCCCTCTCCAAGCTGAAGCCAGATGCTTCTTCCTACTGCGAATTGCCTTCCCGCCGCTATATAGTAGAAATGACCCCTCATAAAGGTTGATAATTACCATAGCAAAGGAAGGCCTCAATGCTTACTGGATGTAGGACATTATATCATCTACACTCTTTTCACATCTCTGTCAAGTTTAATCACGGTAAAGATCAACTAGAGTCCTCAATCAGGATCTGAAATCAATGGCAATGTAGTTATTGCTTGTCTGTAATTTCCTCCTATAGTTAACAAACAATTTAACCTTCTATGGTTAACAAACAACCTAGTATTGGATCTATAATAGCCACTAATATTTACCATATATACTCGAGTATAAGTCGATCTGAATATAAGTGAGGCACCTTATTTTACCACAAAAAAACTGGGAAAATTTATTGACTCAAGGATAAGACAAGGGTGGAAAATGCAGCAGCTACTGGTAAATTTTAAAAATAAAAATAGATACTAACAAAATTATATTAATTGAGGAATCAGTAGGTTACATGCTTTTGAATATTGAATATTTTGAAGATTAAAACTGTAATTTAAGATAAGACTGTCCAACTCTGATTACCTAAATACTTGAGTATAAGACAACCCAAATATAAGCCAACCCGAATATAAGCCAACCAGGACCCTCACTCGAGTATAAGCCGAGAGGGGCTCTTACAGACCTAAAAAAGAGCTGAAAAACACAGCAAATACTCGAGTATATACAATACCTATCAACAACATAGTATTATTCTACTGCACTCAATATTAAAAAAGGAGAGGACAATCCAAAGGCTTTCTTATACTTGATTAATGCTATATGGCTTGCATTACTTCCATTTTTCTATAGGCTGAGCATTATGAAGCACTTCTGAAAACAGTATTCCTGCAAATGAATGCATCCCATCTCTTAAGTTATAGTATATATATTATTCTCAAACTCATTAGAACTTCTGAAAGTCTTATATCAATTCTTTAAAGTGCCAACTTCATAAAAATTCAAATTTCAATTGCCTTTAACTACATTTCTGGTTTTGCTGGACTTTCGACTTCCCACAAGTTTCACTTGTATTATTTCATTCAGGAAAAAATGGATACTTTTAAAAACTGGAATATTAGGACTTTGTCTATTATTTTCAATCAATCAATCTTTCTTATGGTCCAAATACACAATTTGCTCAGAAAGGAAAGTGCGCAACAGATTCATAAACTGATAAGAATCTGGACAAGTGCAATGTTAAACGCATATGAACAAGAGTAGACTTTGTCTATTATTTTTATTTTAATCACCAGAAAACTATCCTGTCCCTACTTTAGTTCTGCACATTATTTCGGCCCTTTTATCAGCTACCTCGACACATTCGACAATAGTATTCCCTAGCCCCTGTTCATTTGATTTCTGCACTTTCCATGGGCTCCTTTTAGAAATTATTGCACTTTCCATGGGCTCCTTTTAGGAATTATTAACTCAGCTATGTTCCCTTTATCTCAGCCATATTGTTTTATGATGTTGTTTATGACTGTGTTTGTTTTATTATTTTATTTGATTGATTTTAATTGTGTCTCAGTTTTTATCTGTAATTTTTGTGCTTGTCCCTTTGTTAGCCGCCCCAAGTCCCCTGGGGAGATGGTGTCGGGATATAAAAATAAAGTTATTATCATATTATTATCATATTCAAATCATATTGTTCTGTATTAATTAAATATTACCTCTCTGAAATATTTCCATCAAATCAGTTATGAAAAAGACTTCATGGGCCAACTAGTCCAACCTTCTGCTCAATGCATGAGCTCCAACTAAAGCAGCCCCAGCAGATAGCTGTACAGCATCATTTTGAGGTTCCTTTGTAGAACTGCTCTTACTATCAAGTGGTTCCTTCTAATGTTCAAACAAAATCTTTGGCTGTAAGTTAAAACCATTGGTTCATTTGGTCCTACTGGGCCTGGGGCAACAGAGTACAGGAAATATAATCCAATGCAATGTGGTAAACTGACAGAAACTCTTATCACTGAATAAATCACACCAGTGATGAACTCCAGTAGCTTCCAATCCATTATCAGGCTTTACTCAGCATGTTGGTGTTGAATATTAAATAAGGCCAAAATGACCTTGGGCCAATGTTCTAAAATAATACTTTCTTCTGTACATATATATTTGTTTTCCAAGATAAGAATATCAATTCCAGGCATTTTTAAAGTGAGGCATGGAGATATTGTAAATAGCACCATTAATACAGAACAATTATATTATTCTGCATTAATGAAATATTGCCATTTTGTATGTCTTAAATTGATTTTAACCTTATTTTTACCTATTATGTAATTGTTGTGTTTTACAGTGTTTTGTATGTTTGAGCATTGAATTGTTGCCGGCTGCAAGCTGCCCTGAGCCCCCGCTTCAGGGGTTGAGAAGGGTGGGGTACAAATGTTTTAAATAAATAAATAAATAAATGTTCATCAAATCAGTGTTGAAAGGAGCTTCATTGGCTATCTAGTGCTTCCCTTGTGCTATTACTATTCTGAAGGTTATTTATCTCACTATTTTTAAATTATATGTGTCTTGACAGAAGTTACTTCTTTGTGCAGATATTTATTTATTTATTTATTTAAAGCTTTTATATCCCGATCTTCTCTACCTCCATAGAGGAACTCAGACCAGAATCTAAAATTGTGCAGATAGAATCTAAAACTTAAATAGGTAAGAACATAAGCTCAGAAGTGCATTGGTTCTCCTCATCCCTGTTCAAAACGGCAGATGAGAGTATCTTGTTAACATAGCCCACATTCACACATCACTAACAAGACAAAAATACCAAATAAAATGGTTTTTACAGTGTTTATATCATAAATACTTCAAATAATATTAGTAACAGCAAATGTGAATATAAACTACTCATTTTCACTATATTAACATTTGTATATTAACATACAAATATGTTAAAAATGTGTTATTGTAACTACATGATAATAATGTAATAATGTTCTATCTAGTTTTAATAGCAACACTAAAGTCCTCTAATAGGAGCAGGTGGGAGGCCAGTTGCAAAGTATGTCTACATGCAACAGTGGTTTAAATCATGCATTGCTTTTGCCCATGAAAAACTATCTCTAAATAAAGGAAATTCAGTAACAGAAGTAAACTTCAACTGAAGGCAAACATTTTTCACACAAAGGAGTTAAACCTATGCAATCCTATTCAATCAGATTTAGTATAGTGAACATGCACATGACTTAATCATGGATTACTTCCCAGCAACTCAGTGTTTCAGTTCCTGTTCCAAAACAGGTTTTAAATGCCAAAGCAGGTTATGTGCCATTGATGTAAGTATAAACTACATTCACAACTTGCAATATCAATGATATTTTGATTCCAAAGTAATCTAGTGTTGCAGATAAAGCATACCGTTTAGCTAATGGCCTAACAAGACACACACACACACACACACAAAAGCAAATGTAGAAGAAAGAATAAACAAATAAGAATATATAGGGCAAGAACTACACTACAGGCAATTTCTAAAACATAGTACATTGAGCCTGATTTGAAAAGCAAACCTAAAACTATTCTATGTAAAGGAAAACATTGTCACTTCTTACCTGTTAACAGAAAAGTGTAAAAAGAAAAGAAAAATCTATTCTTTTTGGCTCCTTGCCCATTACAGGGTATCCTGGCAACCGCAAAATCTTTCAATCTACAGTATTAGCAGATTTATCAGACTGAATTAGGTTAGAATGAAGCAGATTTCTTCCTAAAAGAAAACACAAGACAATTATTAATGTCAAAACAATATTTAATTAACTAGTTGATCTAGAAACAGAAACATAAAGTGGCTGTTATTGGAAGCTATTTGGGGCATGAGAATAGAACAGATCAGGATATCTTCTTCCAGTGTAACACAGGGAAAGTGATATTTTGGTGGAACCAATTGTGCATTTTTTTCTTAACAGCACAAAATCTGGATTATTTGTGAACATATGTTACCAATTAAAAACAATTGTTTTCATATGTATGAGATATTTCTTTAATTCAAGATGCACTCCCCCCCCCCCCCCCCCATATAAGCATTTCTAAGATAGAGTGCATCTTAGAATCATGGATTCTTTTTAAATATGTAAATAAAGCTTTCTTATGTTGATGGTACTGAAATTAGTGTGCAACTTACAATTGATGGGGTATTAGAATTGAAGACATATGATAATTTTGCACCTGAGCGCATATACACAGCCAACTGGAATATTTCTATTTCAGCACTGTATAGCATAGTGACTCATATGACAAGATATGAAAACATTTCATAAAACAAGGTTAAAAATAGACATATGGGTTATAATATTAAATCCAAAGTTTTCAAGATCTCCACAACCCTTCATCAGGAAAAATGATGAAAAAACAGGGGAGAAGAGAAAAGAAAAAGAGGCAAGCTCTTAATCAGATGTTATCTTAAAAGTTTATACCCTCATGGTACAAAACGTTGTGATAGAGGGGAATAATCAGCAGATATTCAATCGTGTCTCAATCAAGGCAAGTATCAGTATTAGGTTCCATCTAGTGTGGACAATATGATTGCTGGAGAAAGTTTGAGCCTTCATTATAGTAAACATAAGTAACACCAAAATAGCTTTAAACAACCACATAACTGTAATTTCTTAGAGCAGACATCAAGTACATACACCAACATGTCATGTAATGCATCTATATTAGCAACATCATTCCACATCAGTTCATAGGCATCAAAAAGAATTTTGGACATTACTTGCACTACCACTTGCTTGCACATCTGGTAATAACCACCATACCTTTGATCACAAACAGGATTAAAAAGATGCATTTCTGAAAGAACGCACAACTGGTCAATTGTACTGCACCACAGAACTGTGGTGGTAATCCATAGCGAACACAGAGGTTTCTACATAATTCAGTGAAATCATACCTATGCATTTAAAGATTTGAATGGTCAACTGTTTCCAAATGTTTGCTCTCAACTTGCCTTTTTCTGCAGCTAATCAAAAGCCTTCTCTCAAAAGAAATTTCCATCAATAGTTTCGCTTTACTTAGTTTTTGTTTTTATTGATCATGTTTAGAAAAACTTTCAGAAGAACAGGCTTTAGGATTTTAGACAGTGTGTGATAAAAAGGATGTACAAATGCAAGACTGCTCTTCAAAGAAAAGGAGCAACAGGCTTAACAAGTCAAATATGAATGATGCATACATATTCCGAAAGGACTATCCCATTTCTACATTTTAACATATATTATTTTGATTTTGTACTTCTCTGCTGAATGTAATCAATTATGTTTTCATGGATAAATGCAGAAACTTTAGTTATGAAAACAACCCCCAAAACCAAGGTCAACATATCAATATAGGCACGACACCTATTTTTAAAGGAACCATCCCCTTTTCTGGGTAGAATAGCAACAGCTTAGTTTATCCCAGGTCTGACACAGCACCACTTCTGGCCTTTTTAAAAGGCCTAGTTGGGAAAATGGCGACAGCTCTTTGGCACTTCCTCTCAAAGGAACATTTTTCTGGAATTGACTATATTCTTGTGTTTTGCCACTTTACTCAAATGAGATGGCACTTTTTTTTGATAATAGTCAATACTGTATCATAATTTTTTATTAAAAAGAGGGGAATCATGAAAGAACATTTTCAATGTCTGGGTGGGAAAATGCTGGTGGCCTGGGATACCCAATCCCTCAGGTGCCTTTCCCCTCTCTTCAGAATGACCCTCAATGTATCCAAGGGTCATATCAAAACCTATAATTTTGGTCTCAAAACCTGCCATCAACTTATGCATGAGGTCAACTCATGCATATATGGTAGCTATCCAAATGCTGACCACAATAATCTTTATCAGAACTATCACAAGAGTTCATGATTACTTGTTTTCCAAGTTCTGTATTCTTTCTTTCAATACTGATTTGCTTGGAATAGAATATCAAACACACCTTATTTTCTTTTCAATGAATGTTACATTGTGGTCTATAGTGCTGGTATCTGAGCCATCAGTTGATCCCTGGGGAATTTCCAGAAAAAAATAGAAACAATTTTAGCTAAATGGACACATTGATGTTATTATAAAGTTGTGACATAATTGCCAGTCATCTATATCAGATTACTTGAGATGCACTACAGACAGTACTTTCCATAGTTGCTGGAGACTGTAGCTCTGTAAAGATGCTGGCAGTCAATTGCAGTTCCCAAAGTGTTTGGGATTATGCCAGTTTACATTTGTAATATAAATGCTGCTTGCACTGTTAAAAAAGAGTTGTACTTGTTAGGCAATTTTGATACTAAAACTGTTACATCTGCTTAACATGGTTCAAATAGAAAAAGCTGAAGACTTATTAGAAAAGGCAAAATGCTTTTGATATTTTTCTTCATGATTTAAATGAAGTCTTCTAATAATCAGATTATTTAATTTCAATCCTAATGGGTTGCTACAGCTACTAAATCCTCTGTTTGTAATGATGTTCCTAGGCAGCAAGAAAGCGCTATCTGTTGTTTGAACTACAGAGCCTTCTTATTGCCCAGGAAAATAGTTCAAATACTTCTCTTCAGACATCCCCATCACATGCCTTACAAGCTATACCTGGTTAAAATAGAGAGATTTTTGAAATGAGAGATATCAACTCATATGCATTTGTGAAATTAGATGTCACAGCCAAGTGAGCTTACTTGAAAAATGAGCCAAATTAGATCATAACAACTTGCTAACAAATTTTTCAAAAATAAAATATAGTGGGAACTGCAAACTTAATCTGACTAGATGTGGGAGTAGGGGGTGCTTAGACATTAACAGTCTACAAGTAAAGGGCTTAAAGCTAACACAATACCTGTGCTTTAATTAGATTTGCAGCCCCACCGCTGCATTTTTTTAAAAAAAAATACACACACACATACACACATCAATAATGGTTTGTTTCCTAATATTTCAGCTTGGGTCATCAATGACCATAGAATTTCAGCAGCAAATGTCAACAGTTACTGGTCAGAAGAGTATTCCTTACATGACCAAATATATACACCTTCAACTTTTGACTGAAATTTTTAACATAAATAGTTGGACAAGAAATATATATTTTTCATAATCTGTCATATTTTAATGTATGAACCTTGACCTCAAAAGCCAAATTTTCCTCCTCGATTCTTTTAAACAGAAAAGCAGCATCAAATGCAGAAATTGGAATTTCTGCCCCATAGTCTGAATCCAGGTACCGGATATTCTCAACCATACTCTGCCCCATCTTCCAGCACCAGCCAGTACTGTAAGAGGAAACTTAGTCTTCTCTCAATCAGTAATGAGAGATAAAATGTAGGGTTCAAAACATTAGAGAAAGGAAGCTTCTCTGTAGCACTGGCTCTGACTGGAAATCCAGCAGATTCCCTCACACATGATCCATTCAACTCATGGCAAAGCAATTCCTGTTGGGCACCATTGCTATCAGGATATTACTCATGCTGGTGACTGAAGAAATAACTCCTACATTGCTGTCATCCAGATCTTTCAACATACAGGACAATATGCTAAGCATCTTGCCATATGAAAAGGAAGATAAAGTAGGTACAGGGGAAAGGATTAATTATGCCAAGGGAGAGGCTTCAGGAAGGAGAGAGGCTTCATGTCAAACAGTCTGCCAGACCTGTGCCAATGAACAATTGAGCTTCTGTATTAATGAGACAACAAACACATAATTTAATGTATTCAATAGCATGCCAGATTCTATTTTTAAGACATTATTAGAGATTCCCACTTATTTTTTAAAAAATAAATTAATGTTTGCTTTTAAATTACTGAATTTATCTGCCCTCACTAACAACAGGTTTTAATAAAATGATCAATATAATACTTCCTATAGTAGAAAATATTTTGGTCATATTACTGGAGGAGGGGGCTGCTTTGAATGATTCTGTGGTACCAAAAGAGGACAACTAAAACAGTCAAAATCATTGCTTAAGGTTCTCTGTAAGTGGCCACGTGTGCTGGTCATATGTATATTGTCAGAGAAATTGCAAGTAAATTATCCCCTGGAAATTAGGAACTGGTCAGACATCTTTAGAAGACAAAAAAGTGACTCGTCACTCTCTGAATGAAAAGGGTCTCTTGCTTGTAAACATGTTTATGTTGTGTGCTCTCGGCTACATTCAGCTTATGTATTTGTAAGTAAATCAAAATGTTATGTTTCTTGGAGGGAGTGATTTCTCCCTCCATAGCAAATTAAACTTGATTATGGGTTGCACCTAAGGCACGTCACACCACTCAGGGAGGTGTGAGACATGTGGGCTTATCAATACTCAAATCCCACAAAGAAAACTCCCTGAAACTACAGTATCTTCATTCGCCAAATTACTATTGGGGCTACCATCACTCCTGTGGCATGTTGGGAAGACCGAAGAGCATTGTTTCCCTTATATTGGATTTCTCTAGATAACAAAAATTGCATTGGCACACCTGCCTCCTGCAAAGTAAAAGTGAGAGATGAGGAACACTCCTCTATTCTTTCAAGCCCATGAGCAGTAGTGAGATTGGTAGGACAAAAAGAGGATCATTTTCTCAGACTTCACATTGATTTGCCCCAAATCCTCTTAGGCAAGGAATATTCAGAGGTGGTTTTGCCAGGTCCTTCCTCTGAAATATTGTCTACCACACCTGTTATTTATTGGTGGACTCCCACGCAAGCATTGACCTCATAGAATGAACACAGAATGGAAACAGAATGAACAACGTAGTGAAGAACAAACAGTATTCCTTCCACTTTCACAAGCGTTAGGGGTGCTTGTAGAAAAGCAGAAAAACCACATCTCTAGGTCCTCCAGGACAACTATGGTTTACCTGAACTGAAAGGAGAATGCAGAATTCTGCTTAAGGGCTTACAAATCTTAAGAGTTCTCTCTAGGTCCTCCTGCTTGACTATAGTCAACATCCATAGAATTGCAGTGGAGAACCTAGAGATGCCTAAAGACCAAATCCATGGAAAATCAAATCCACAAAGCTTAAATCCGCAAATGTGGAGAGCCAACTATACTCCCATCTCCCTTTGTCCATATATAAACGTGGAACATCTGCAAAGGAAAGCCTTCACACTTTACTCATGGAGGAATTGCATCATATGCAATGTCATAGTTGTGGTTACTCACTGTAGCCTCATCTTCACTAGTTTTTTCAAGGAAATACTTAAATCACCCATAAACAGAATTTTATGGCCATATTAAAACCAGGTTTTTAATCTGCACACCTACTGAAAAATAGCAATTATCCCTATTTGGCATCCCTAGCAAATTCAAAGAAACCTTTTCACGTGAGTAACAGTAGCAATTATTTTTCCCATGTAAATTAGGCTGCTGAAACAAAACAGAGAAAAACAAGAAAAAATAGTAAGAAAAAGAGTTTATGCAGTTCAATTCTGGTACTAAAAAAAAAAATCCGAAGTTCAAAATGTTCATAGAGGCACCTTGATGTTTAATTTGGAGTATATGCTCTTGCACCTAACTTTGCTGCTGGAACTTGAGATTTTAGTGATATAAAACAAATCTGACAAGCCTGAAGTCTGCCAACACTATCCCTCTCCAAGATTTCAGAAACTGGGATCATTATATACAGAATATCCATTTTGTTGCAACAACACTAATACAATTATCTTTTTGTTTTTTAAAAAATCTGGTAGTTTGTTCTGTTCCTTGTGCAAGTAATTTTAAGAAGTATTGGAAAGGCTACTTTTCCAGGAACTCAAGCAAATCTGGACTAAATAAAGAACAAACAAACATATTGGAGTTGTGAGTAATTAAATAGTTTGGCATAAAAGATGACATAATTAACAGATAATTAATATACATTATTTATTTTATTTATATTCCATGTAATCCTGTGGAACACAAGAAGCCAAATATAGGATTATCAGACAATTTCCCAGTTAGGCTTAATGATCAAAAGAACTTCAAGAATTGTCGAAGGCTTTCATGGCCGGAATCACTGGGTTGTTGTAGGTTTTTTTTCGGGCTATATGGCCATGTTCTAGAGGCATTCTCTCCTGACATTTCACCTGCATCTATGGCAAGTATCCTCAGAGGTTGTGAGGTCCATGTAGCCCAAAAAAACCTACAACAACCCAGCTTCAAGAATTATTTTATTAGCCCATGTCCTTGCACCCAATATTCGTGGTTTCTCAAAGATTTTCAGAGGCTTCCAAAATACTCTATAAAAACCTGCAACAGAATTTGGAAATATTCTGAAAATTCAACAAGATCTGCAATGCTTGAACAGCCTGTTTTTCAATGAACATCAGAACAAGCTGGCTGAGATTTCTGGGAGTTGAAGTCAGTTGAACACCTGGAAGGTCAAAGTTTGCCCATGCCTGCACTACAACCTAGTATGGCCTACCTTTTAAGCATATACTATCCCAGGTTCTTGTATTAAAATTTCTGATTTCAACCTAAATCAACCTACTGTAACAATATCAAGTGTTTATGGAAGAGCTGTAACAATATCAAGTGCTTCTCTTACACCTTTCCCTCACACACTACAAACTCTCATTTTTAAGTAACAACAAAAGCAATTACCAAAAGGGCATTTCCTTAGATTAGTATGAAACGTATCACCTTGAGAAAGATCGAAGAATCACAGAATGTACAATTATGGATAAATCAACCAATGACAAGCCTGCTAGGAGCTACATATGCGCCACAGATTTTGAGTTTTAACTAGTGTGTGTAAATATAAATATATTTAAGTTTCACAAACACAGAGATTACAGATTTATTTATTTTTTTAAAAGGAGGAAAAATAATCCAGAACAGCCTGCTATGGTGAGTTCAATAAACAAGCTAGTTGTTCTGATTCACAATGGGCTGGATCCAGCAAAGGCTTTAGGCAGAGCTTTATCACTGGATGTATAGGGAAGAGACAATTGGCAGGTATTCCTTCTTCCCCACCTTGCCCCATTTCTCTGATGGAAGCATTTCAAACAGAATGTTATTCAATTATTCCACCAGCCAAAAAAAAAAAGGGGGGGGGGGAAATAGTGCAACCCTTTATATTTGTGAAGAGTTGGTGCTACTCATTTGTCTAAAATGCATTTTAATTTTGTTTATGTCGGCCTGACTTTGTCATTGTGGTGAAAGTAATCTTAGACCACATTACTATTACTCCAAATAATTCCACATCACTTTTAAACTAAACTTATATAAAATTTATGGTTGGTGCATTCAATCTGTACCATCAGCCTAAGTCTTACACTTTATATTCTCAAATGTAAACTTGGCCACTAAGTAAAAATTGCATGAGAGGTTAGAAATTCCTAACTACAGTAGAGTCTCATTATACAACATAAACAGGCTGGCAGAATGTTAGTTAAGCAAAAATATTGGATGATACAGAGGAACTAAGGAAAAGCCTGCTAAACACCAAAACATTGTGTTTTACAACAAACTGACAGCAAAGGCAGTTCAATACACAGTAATGATATGTAGTAATTACTGTATTTACGAATTTAGCACCAAAACATCCCAATGTATTGAAACAGCTGTGGACGCAGGCAGGAGGCAAACTGCATTAGATAATACGGAACGCTGGGTGAGCGAAGGTTGGATAAGCGACTCTACTATACTGGTAAATGAAGGGAATTTTTGCAGGTGATCCTATACATTATTTTTGCCTGATATAAACATAATAGATATATATACATACATGTACTTGGAATTGTCCGTTTCACTTATTATTATTCCAAATAATCCCACATCACTTTCTTTGTATAAAAAGAAAAATCCTGTGAAAAATTTGGTGTGACATAAAAAAAATTGTAATTTTATTTCAAATGTACTGGGTGTTTAAACTAAAATTTGTTTTCTTTTCTAGAATTGAGATCAGTGAAAGTATTGTGTGTTGCTGAAGGCTTTCATGGCCAGAATCAGAGGGTTGTTGTGAGCTTTTCGGGCTGTATGGCCATGTTTCAGTAGCATTCTTTCCTGATATTTTACCTGCATCTGTAGCAAACCTCTGAGGATGCTTGTCACAGATGCAGATGAAATGTCAGAAGATAATGCTACTGGAACATGGCCATATAGCATGAAAAACTCACAAGAATCCAGTGAAAGTACTATCTATGAAATCAGAATTTAAATTTTCAGATCTGTTAGACTGATACAGTAAAAATCAAGATAGTTACACCATGCTTGAAATGCCTTTTGAGGAAAGGTGAATGATAGAAAAATCCAAACGGTTCCAAGTTAGCAAAATAGACTACATTTACATAGAAAAAAATGAAAAGCAATCAGTCACCAGCCAATATTTTAAAAAATCCTTCCTGACCCTAATCTTGCCAGGAACACCCACTGAATTAGATAATATTAAAGCCTGGTGATCCAAGCAATCCAATCTAATATATTCACCACAGATTAAGGGATTTTCATAGTTTTCAGTAGCAGCCTGTTTTATCCTATGGGGGTTATTTCCCAAGTTTAATTCTACCTAATTTTCAACTTCCTTTTATCATATCCCTTTTAATTTTTTTTAAAAAGTGGTTTTCAAAGGAAAACCATAGAAATTACGAGACCAGCTATCAAGCTAATAGCATTCCTTGTTCCAATTAATATGGAGTATCCAGAAATACCCTAAAAGCACCAGATCCTGTTTTATTTTGGAAGATAGGCAGTTAGTACTTGAATGGGGGATTGCCAATGAATACCAGATGCTGTGGGCTATATTTTAAAGTAAACAATTGGAAAAACTACCTCTAAATATTCCTTGCTTAAGAAACCCCTATGAAATTCATGGGACCACTGTAAGTTGACAGGGGTGCTGAAGACAAGCACACACACCTCTGTCATAATTCTTAGATCTTAGATACAGTAATTCGATCAATATAGATTCTAACATATATTACCAAAACATGTTACTAATGAAAATTGTATCAAAATGAAAATGCAGTCCCTAGAAGACTTCACAACATCTATTACAGATCTCCTCACCCTTGTGTACCCCCACCAAGTCATTAGTAAAAATAATATCAAACTGAGACAATGAAACAGCAGTGGTGAGGTTGTTACAATAAAAGAGAAAAATTTTGAATGGTCTTAATCTTCTCAGTCTGAACATAGTTTAAGATACATTATTTCAAGTTTGTTTAGTTAGCAACTTGCATTTTTTTTAAAGAACTGGTGTTCATTTTAATATCAACTAAACATTTTCCCTACACTGTATCCAGGAAGCAAGAAGAGTGTACTGGTTAGAACAGAATCAGAGTAATAGGATCATAGAGATGAAAGAGACCTCATGGGCCATCCAGTCCAACCCCCTGCCAAGAAGCAGGAAAATCGCATTCAAAGCACCCCTGACAGATGGCCATCCGGCCTCTGCTTAAAAGCCTCCAAAGAAGGAGCCTCGGGGACAGAGAGTTCCACTGAACAGCTCTCACAATCAGGAAGTTCTTCCTAATGTTCAGGTGGAATCTCCTGAAACAGTTGTATTTTTGTGGGATTAGAAGTCCTGCCAAAACTTTTTGCCTAGAGCTGGTTGCTTATAGTTTGGCCTTTTGGGTTATCACAATGATAAAGCAGTTCAACACACTAGATTAATTCTCATTACTCATTCAACTCAAAACCCTGCTTGAGGGATTTCTTTAGCTCAAAAACCAAGTGCAGGATTATACTTCACTCAAGTAAATAAAGGGTAACTTTACAACTATTCTACATTAGTCAGACCTCACCTGTGTCCAGTTCTGGGCATCACTGCTAAAGAAAGATATTGACAACCTGGAATGTGTCCAGAGAAGAGCAACCAAAATGATCAAAGATTTGGAAGCCAAGCCCTGTGAGGAATGGCTGAAGGAGCTGAGTATGTCTAGCTTAGAGAAAATAAGGCTAAAAGGGACATGAGAGACATGTTTAAATATATGAAGGAATGTCACATTGAGGAGAGAACAGGCTTGTTTTCTGCTCCTCGGGGATACATTGAGCAATAGATTTAAACTGCAGGGGAGGGGATTAGGAAAAACTTCCAGGTGGTAAGAGCTGTTTAGCAGTGGAATCTGCTGCCTTGGAGTCTTCTTTTGAGGAGTTTAAGCAGGGCCTGATGGACATCTGTTGGAAACGCTTTAATTGTGTATTTCTTAATGGCAGAATGGAGTAGGACTGGATAGCTTGGGTGGTCTCTTCCAACTCTATGATTCTATCTCCACACAGGTAAAGAAGTGACTTCATAGCCTAAAGTTTGTTTAAAAAAAAAAACCTGAAAAATGAGACGTACTGCAGGTTTTTTTTTATAAAAGTGGTTCCAGCAGGGAACATGAATAGACAATAATATTGCAAAAAGGTTGGTGTGGACAAGGAAAAGGGCCTTCTCAGTGGTGCCCCCCCCCCCCAACTCTGGAATGCCCTCCCCAGGGAGATTAGACAGGCATCTACACTCACGGCATTTAGGAGGGACTTGATGGCCTGGTTATTTAAACAGGCTTTTGGCAGTGATTAGTCAATCTTTAGGATATGGATTTATGATAACATGCCTCTTTTAGCTCATAGGAATGATTGTGTTTTAAATCTAATGTTCATAATTTTATTGTTAACTTTTGTTACTTGATTTTCTAGTTGTGTCCAACTCTGGGGGGTGGTGCTCATCTCCATTTCTAAGATAAAGAGCTGGCGGTGTGGAGCGCCATTACCTTACCACAGAAGGGGTGCGTATTGATGTACTCACATTTGCATGTTTTCAAACTACTAGGCTGGCAGAAGCTGGGCCTGACAGCGGGAACTCACTTCGCTCCCCAGATTCGAACCACCAACCTTTCGGTCAGCAAGTTCAGCAGCTCAGGGCTTTAACCCACTGTGCCATCGGGTATGTGTTATTGTTTATTCCACTGTATGTATTTTACTAGCCGTCCCCTGCCACACGTTGCTGTGGCCGTTTGTGTATATGTGTTTTGTGTATATATATGTGTGTGTATATGTGGTTTTGTGCATGCATTGTAATGAGGAGTTGTTGTTGTTTTTTTGTTTTGTTTTTAAGTCCCTTCTGCTGTGCTTTCCAGTGTTTTATGAGTGATGGTCACTCGTTGGCCTGATAGGTGTATTGTGTCCAAATTTGGTGTCAATTTGCCCAGTGGTGTTTGAGTTATGTTAATCCAAAAAACGAACATTATATTTTTATTTATATAGATTGTATTGTATTGCATTTGTTGTATTATTTATGATGTAAGCCGCCCCGAGTCCCCTGGGGAGAGGGGGCAGATATAAACTATTATTATTATTATTACTACTACTAATAATAATAATAACAATAATAATAATATTATAAATGGATCTCTTCGTGCAAGAACGGAGAAGAGTTCCCAAGCCAACAAGGCCGACCGTGAGGCAGAAAGGTGTGAATGGGTGAGGGGACACACGTGCCCCCGCCGCTCCCACCTCGGTGAAAGCACTGAGGCTGGATGACCATCTCTCGGGGTTGCTTTGATTGTGTTCCTGCATGGCATAATGGGTCTGGGCTGGATGTCTCTTCCAACTGTTTGATCCCGTAAGGGCTGCTGACCCAAGCCCCCGGGGGTCGAGGAGAGGAGTTTCCTCGCCCAAGAGCCCCTTCCTCTCTCTCTTACGGCAAGAGGGTGCATGCAGGAGAAGGCCATGGCGGGGCGGAACAGGGGGAGAGAGGGGGAAAGGCACCCCGAGGGGCCTGCGAGGAGGAGGAACAGGAGAAGAAGCAAGCCACCAGGCCGCTGAATGGCAGAGAGAAAGGCGGGACGGAAGGAGCCCTGTGGCCGCTCGCCACGGAGCCAATGAAAGAAGCAAGGCCAGGCCTCGGCTCAAACCCTTCCTGCCCTCCCCTTAGAGAAGCGGCGGCGGCGGGCCCCCCTTCTTCCCTCCTTCCTTTCTCCCCGGGCGGCACAAGGATGGACGGAGGAGCCGTCCTGAGAGGAAGCGGACCCCCGCCCGAAGCCCCTACCTCAGCCAGTGCGTCTCCCCCTGGCGGAACCCCCGCTCAGGCGGGAAAACGGCCGCTCGCCGCCATTACCGACTCTTCAAGATGGCGGACATGGCTCTCCAGAGCCTCCTCTCTCCCCGGTTCTGCCTCCCTCCCTCCCCCCATTCCTGCCAATCATTCCTCCGCGGCGCACACCTTTCCTCATCAATCGCCTCTCCTATTGGACAACGGGGAAAGCCTCTGTTTGCTATTGGCTTACCTATGCTGTCGATCACAAGGCAAGGCGTTTGCCATTGGTCAATAAAAGGATAAGGGCCGGGGTCACGGCTTCATTTAACCCAATCAGCGTGTTCAAATGGGCCCCTCTCAGTTCTCATATTCACGCCTTAGCAACAATGTTACGACACCTTGAAGGACATTCAAACCACCCAACCAAAATCTTCATTGCCGTTTAAAAATAAACCCACAGTGGCCAATCACTTACCGTAGGGCTCTGACCAATGAGAATTAAAGGAGGCGGAACTGAAGACGTTCTTCATACGTGTTTTCCTATTGGACATAATAAAAAAACCACTCCCCCAAAGAGAAACTAAAATCCGAAACTGCCTGGCAACAGCGCATCTTTAATAGCAGTGGGTGTGGCTAAAAGAACGTTGTTCTGGAGGGCGTTTAGATATCTCCCATTGGAAAGCAGCCGCCGGGAGGGGAATTAGCTCAAATGGTAGAGCGCTCGCTTAGCATGCGAGAGGTAGCGGGATCGATGCCCGCATTCTCCAGTTTTGCATTGGGTTCTTCAGGAATCTAAATTCTGTTTTGTAGTTATGGTATCTCATAATAGACCGAAGCTAAAAATGCTTCATTCCGAATGAATGACAGTGTTATTCTTCACAATATTCTGGAGCTCTTGGGCTTTAAACTCTCAAAAATACCTCCCAAAACAGAACTTGGTGAAGCTCACTCTGGCAACTCTATAGCCAGCATCATCCAGGTCACAATATTCCCAATTTCAAAGGGAACCATTTTATTTAAAATGTGCTGGAAGAGTATGGTTTGCCAAAGTGATAAATGGGTCCTTGAGAAAATCCATCTTGAAGATCAATCCTGGGGGCTCAAGGCGGCTAACAAACCCACACATAATTTTAGAAGTTCAATACAAATACAACATTTTAATAATAATCATAATAATCACGATATGAGGATTTAAAGATTGAACTGCAAAGACTCAGGCACAAGCCAGTCAAGGTGGTCCCAGTAGTGATTGGCACACTGGGTGCAGTGCCTAAAGACCTTGGCCTGCACTTAAACACAATTGGCGCTGACAAAATTACCATCTGCCAGCTGCAAAAGGCCACTTTACTGCACGCGTTATTCGCCGATACATCACACAATCCTAGACACTTGGGAAGTGTCCAACGTGTGAGCCAATACAACAGCCAGCAGACTGATCTTGTTTTGTTTTTGTTTTTGTTTTTTTGTTTTTTTGTAAAATAAAAAAGTTCAAGTCAGGGATGGTGGTGTTGTCCAAACCAGAACCCTGAAACGTATCCCAAAATCCACAGCACCATATGTGCTCAGCAATGGAGTTCGCGATAACCTTTCCCCAAGTTTCAGGCAACTTTTGAATGTACCAATGTAAGACATCCAACTGGCTACTTTTCTGCCTCCACGAAATGTTCAGTAGAATAAATGGTTAATTGCATCTTTTGTGCCTCTGCAAGAATGCTCATTGTTTACCCCTATTTCAGCCCTTTTTAGTTAGAGGGAATTAGCATTTTGTATACAGTTTTGTGAGAGGTCAGTCTAGATAGCCTCTTTGCATTCGAAGCCTCCGTCACCCTGCCCCTTTAAGAATCCCCTCAGGGGCAGAGTATCAGGCAAGGCACTTCTAGCTCTTGGAGGAGTCAGGCCTTTTGGTGACTGGAAGGTGAAGACAGAGGAAGTCCAGAAAGTCTACAAAATAGCATGCTCAGTCAGAGCTGTATTGATGTCAGTCAAAGTTGTATTTAAGTCCAGCCAGAGTTAAATATTGAGACCATCTTAGAGACAGTGAACACCATACAAGAAAGACACAATAAGAAGAAATAACGATTCCAGAGACTCACTTTGGCCAGAACTCTGTCTATCTCTCAAATACTTTGCCTCTCCTCATAAAGGCTTTGTAGTGAGACTCAGAAGGAGAGAAGCCCTAAAATTCTTGTCAGTTAATAAATTCTTGTTTGATTTAGCTAAATAGTCTCTGATTTGTTCCCTGCACAGCCAGTTCACCTTCCAAGTAGTTAAGTCAAAACAACACCGCTCTAACTTCTAAAGTTCTATATCGTTTTGACTATCACTCTGCAAGACAGTTCCTTTTGCTTTACTTAGACCATCAGTTCTCAAACTGTGCTCCATGAAGCCCTTAAGCTCCACAAAGCACAGTCAGGGGCTCTGTGCTTCCCTCCTCTTCCTCCCCCCCCCCCTTCCCCTCCAAGCACATGGCAGTGGGAAAGAAGGGACTGGTTAGCTGGTTGTTCCCCCACTTCCGAAGCACTGGAAGCACCAGCTGCTGAAGCCCGACCACCAAAAGCAGTGCAGCGAAGAAGGGCAAGACCAGGGCCAGGAGGGTGGGGGCAGTGGCACCAGTGGGACTCTATATCGTTTTGACTATCACTCTGCAAGACAGTTCCTTTTGCTTTAGAGCAGCGTAGCGGTGGCAGCAGTGGGAGTCCTGTAGAGCACAGACCAAGGGTCTTCCACTGAAATACCATTAAGATTGTGTTGGTTAAAATTGTTAATATTTTAATTTTAAATGTTGTATTGTTTTTGTGGTGTGTTTGTGTTGGTTAAAATTGTAAAAAAATAAATATTGTATTGTTCTTTCTTTCTTTCTTTCTTTCTTTTTTCCACCTCAAACGAGAAGTGTGCATAGAAATTAGTTGATTAAAAAAAAATCATTCACACAAACACTCTCCATCCATTTGCCACTGGTCCAGCCCGTCTGTCAAATTTTAAAATGCAGTGCAGCCCTTATGTCAAAAGTTTGCCCATGCCTGATACACACACACATACACACACACATTTCTTGGGGCTCAATGATAAACCTTTCCTTCAAAAAGTGATCCATGGTTGAAAAAGTTGGAGAACCTCTGACTTAGACTAATAAATGGGTTTCTGTATGAAAGGCTTTCTATCAGATAGAATTTTCGTTTTCCATGTGATTGAGCAATGCACTGTCACTCAGATTCCCCACCACCCACTGATACTCAGATCACACCTCTGTCATGAAGGCTGCCTCGGGAGGTTTTCTTCTGATATGCAGTCCTGCTCCAGACATCATCTCGTGTGACTTGAATCTTTGCTTGCATGCTTCCTGCAATCTTAAATCTTTGTTGCTGTGCAAATTCTTCCGGCTTTATTCATCATCTCCTAATTTCTCTTCTTGCTGACTTGTTTATATTCTGTTCATGGCCTCCCAACCATATATACTGTCCAGCCAGAAACCTCTAGCCAATCAGTTAATAATCATCTTCAATTAGTGGATACAAGCCCACCTTTCATAAATTGAGAAGACATAGGACTAACAAACTGCAGTCAGTCCCCAAGTTATGAACAAGATAGGTTCTGTGGGTTTGTTCTTAAGTTGAATTTGTTTGTAAATCAGAACAGGTACATTTTTAAGTGTAATACCAGTCAAATTAATATCATTGGATGACATAGGGCACTCCTGTGGGGTTTGTTTTGCTGTCTGAGCCCCTGTTTAGAAGATTTCACCTCACCTTCTGTCCCTGTGATTATTGGATTTTGAAAAAAAAATGGCTTGTTGTGGAAACAAAGATTGGTGATAAAGCTTCAGTGGAGACACCTTTCCCCCATGGTAAGTCTTTCAGGAGTGAATTTCCCTTCTGAGGAGTAGATTTTTCTCACTCCCTGTTGTCTCACCCTCCATTTGTAACATTGAGTCTTTTCTTAGTTGGATGTTTGTAACTCAGGGACTGCCTGTACTATGTTTTCAGTCCATCCAATCAAAATTTGCTATCCACTTATTCAGTCTATTTGTACATAGTCAGACCTTCCATATGCACAGATTTTGCGGCCATTCATGGTTTGAAAATATTGACACCCCCCCCCCCCAAAAAAACCAAACATTGATTTTGACATTTTATATAAGGAGTACCAATTTTTGTACACAAATATATATACAGAAACTGGACTCAAACATCCACAGATGTTGGTGTCCACAATATGGAAATCAAACTCCAGTGGATACCAAGGACCCCCTGTATAAGACAGAAACCCCTCTTTTGTATTTGCCAGCTATTTGTTTACCATAAGCTATAAAGTGGTGGGCTGAACTGCTCTTTGGCAATCTGCCATTTGACATTGACACCATGCTTCTCTGTAATCCAGTAATACAGTTTGTCTATACTTCACAATTAACTCTTCATCTCTTTGTTCTTGCTTCAGCAAAACCCCCCACAAATCTTTAACTTTTACCTCTGGTGACACTGCATTGGGGTAGTAAAGAGTGTCTTAGTACTTAGCATAGTGAACTATTTCCGAGAACTATTAATTTCAAAAAGTAGAAAAGTTGTGAATAGGTATATATTATTCATCTATATTCTGTTTAACGTTATCTGTGCCGAACACTATAAAATATTGGATTTATTAAAAAACAGTTGCCAAATAATCAATTGAGCTATTTGCTGATAGAAATCAGAATGAGATTTCCCTTAAAGGGAGCAAATTGACTGCAGCTATGTTATTTGGCTTTCCTTATGCATGGATGCAGCACAGCAATTCAAATTCCACAAGGGTAAAATAGGTGACCTACATATTGGCTTTGGACATCTGGTGTCTAATGTGTCCCTCCTCCTATCTTTTAACTCTTTCCTGTCCTCTGCATTCAAACACATAGAAGCTTCCACCTATTTCTATGGTGGCCTGCTAATTCACTTGAGAAAAATATTGAAGTTTGTGCCACCAGACTCTTTATTTTTGTTGTCTTCCAGTTTATGCTTAAGGCATAGCTTGAAGGTAAATGTACCTGTAAGCAAATCTTTTTTGGCAATGACTAATCCATAACTAACTATACTCCTTTAAATACAATACAGTTTTAGCACTACGAGTCTGCGTTAATTGCAATATATATATATATATCTTGGTTAGTTTAAAAACTCGCCTAAATACTAGAAGCGGATGCTTTATGTTACAAAAACACACTCTCTTCCTGTCCACTTCATCCTCAACCCAAAGCAGAGCATGAGGCAACATATGAACTATGGGACATTCCTCTTCTTCCATGTCACCAAAACACACTCTTGTAGGTATAAAAGGAATTTAAATTTCAGTTACCCTACAAAGATATCAAATTAGATTTCATTAAGTTATAGTGTCATGTAACTGGTAACACTGGGGGTCTTCAAAACTGCAAAATTATAGTGCTATGAATCCAATTGAACTACCATGGTCAAATCCTATAGAATTTTGGGGAGAGGCACTAGAGCGTTGAGGCTCAATACTCTGAAGTATCCCTTCCTAAACTACAAGGAGATTCCATAGGATGTGGTCATAGGTGAAAAACTGGAAAATAAATAGCTATCGTTTCAAAACAGTAGAACAAGGATTATCTGGAAAGTAAGGTTACAAAGCATGTAGTTCTCATTGGGAATTTTCACGGGGAATGTTGGTATTACTTCTGTGTAGCAGGAAGCCAACGGAAGGGACCGAGCAGTGCCTGTCGTCAGTAGCTCATCGACTGCCATTGTGGTGAAGATTAGAGATGAGCATCCTCATTCCATTTCCCTCCAAGTGAGAAGTTCGCACTGTAATACACTACATAAATGCTAAGTGCATGGACTCTGCTGAGATTCATCACAAAATCATTTAAGTTTATGGAAAGGACATAATGTCAAGACAGTATGTGACAAAATGTGCATGGAATATATTGTGAGACCATGAAGAAACTTTGCTGAGCCATCCAAAACAAACATTGTGGGATGCTGATGGCAGGAGCTGTCCTTCATGATAATGTGCATCTGTACACCACTCATGCAACACAAGAGTTGTTGACTTCATTTGGTTGGGATGTTTTAAGTTACCTCTCTCACAGCCCTGATCTTGCACCCAGTAGCTATCATCTGTTCACTAAACTGAAAGAACACCTTGGTGGAAAACACTTTTCTGATGACGACAAGGTGAAAATTTAAATGATGAACTGGCTGAAAAAGGTGGAAAGAAACTTCTATGACATAGGCATCCAAAACCTGTCCGACAGATGACAGAATGTATTGAACTGAGTGGTGATTATGTGGAAAAATAATGTAATACCTATGCAATAATCCAGGGGTCCTCAAACTAAGGCCCGGGGGCCAGATACGGCCCTCCAAATTTATTTACCTGGCCCTCGCTCAGGGTCAACCTAAGTCTGAAATGACTTGAAAGCGCACAACAACAATCCTATCTCATTGAAATACTAATAAGTTTATATTTGTTAAAATTATTATTCATTTTAATTATTGTATTGTTTTAAAGTGTTTTTTCCACTACAAATAAGATACGTGGAGTGTGCATAGGAATTCATTCATGTTTTTTTCAAATTATAATCCGGCCCTCCAACAGTTTGCGGGACTGTGACCTGGCCCTCTGTTCAAAAAGTTTGTGGACCCCTGCTATAATCCATGTAAGTTTTATTAAAATATATTAATTCTTTATATATTTTTTTAAATCTTGTAACCTTCCGGATAACCCTTGTAAAATGGCTGCAAAGAAGACTCGCAACTACAAGTGTAACTAATTTCCCAAGCCCTAGGTCAAGAGAAAAAGAGGCCAAGAGGAAAACTGTAATTCAAGGACAGGCCCATTTCTTCCACTTCACCACACGAGGGCCCCAGAATCCCATTGACCAAGCCTTTCTGAACTTTAAAGAAAACCAACCTAGGCTAATATTATTAGCACATATATTCCCCACTGTTGTAGCCTGCACTCTGTAATCTGTAGTCTGCTGCCATCTGCTGGATTCATGGTTTATTTTTGTTTCGTTCTTGTTTGCCGTCAAGTCCTCTCTGACTTAGGGATTTTCTTGGCAAGATTTACTCAGAGGCCGGGGTTTGCCTTGGCCATCCTCTGAAGCTGAGAGAATGTGACTTGCCTAAGGTCAACCAATGAGTTTCCATGGCTAGTCTTGAGAGGTGTAGTCCAATGCAAAAGAAACAAACAAAAAAAAAACCTCAAACCCAAATATATTTTTATTTCTCCAAGAGAAATGTTCTCACTTGGGGTTGGGGTTGGGACTGGAAAGAGAAACAAATAGGTTTTTTGTCTTTGCCATCGGAGACCAATGGAGGCTGCATTTTATCCTTCTGAAGGAGTATTGCAACATTATCTTTCAAGCGCAGTGGTCATAGGAGAAGTACACTGGGTTGCTGACACAAGCTGAAAATGCTAGATGGGCTAAAATGGAAATTAAACTGGCCGCAGTTCCCCAAGGGAGTGCACTTTTGAGGCTGGTAGCCCACAAGAGATTTTTTTAAAATTGCCCTGTCCCATAAGCCTGGCTCTTCCGCTCCCAAGGGCACAGACCCCACACAGATGGTCTGAAATGCTAAGAGTGGAGGTTATAAAAATGGGTTGGACACACTTAAAAAATATTACTGGGATTTGCTCAGTTGAAAGAGGCTGGCATGGGCAAAGGCAAAACCAAAGTAGGAAGGACGTCACTGCAAGAATATATGTACACAGACATGTCCACTTCAAAGGGGAGCGACTTTGATATTTCAAGAAGAGAGCTATAAAACAGGAACAGCTGTAGGGAGCCACTTTAAGAACAGGGATATGCCCAGTGGCGGTGGGTTTGGGACCACCCAAGGAGTCCGGAAGAAACTACTAAGCTGATGAATGTCTATGCACTCTGATACTAGAATCTGGACATATTGTCACCTGTACTGTTCTATCATTCACATTTATTAGAAAACTGTGGAAAGGAGGAATGTATAGCTTAAGTTGATGGAAGGTATAGAAGAGGAAAAACTCCCAGGGATAAAAATCTGTCTAATTCTAGTGACCAGGGCAAGATACACTGGCATCTACTTATTTATGCATTCCCAGTTCATCAGACAAAATTGCTACCCCATATGCAGGAAGTGGGAGATTGTCCAGCACTCTTCCAGCCTGCTTTAGTTTACTTTATATGGAAGAGGGACAGCTCCAGTTGTTTCACAAATTAGAAAAACACACATGAGTTTGGGACAGCAAATCTCACCAAAATGTAAACTTGAATCCTAAACTTCTTTAGTTGGTGGTTGTTTGCCAGGCTTCCAAAGACACAATTACTGCTGCAGTTTCTTCACAGGGCTGAAGGCATTCTTTCCTGTTTGAGTCAGTTTTAAGTTGATTGCTCAGATTGTTGAAAGCTTATCCAGGTATTACAATCAATAGAAATCTGCCCTAAGTAACCCATCTTAGTGATACTCTGTTGCTTTAGAAAATTAAAGAAAACAGGAGAAATCAGCCACACTGTGCTTTGCTCTTAGGGCGCACGATTTTATAAAAACATATTTGTTTTATTTTCTGTAGTAGTTGAATTTTGTATGTAATGATGTTGTTTTCTTCAAGCCACAAAAATGATGTATGGATTTGGACATTATAACAATAAGGACTCAGCGGTTTCTAATTATCATAAGCTTTCTTCGGCTCTCTGAGTCTAAATTCTGCACTATTTTGAAATTATATAAGTAGAAAGTCTGTGGATTTCAATAAACTAAATAACAACAACAACAAAAGATTTGAGTGTATGTTATTCAAATTAATAGTAGCTTGCTCAATGTTTTTTTGAAATCAGAGGACAAATAAGATGCAATCATGAAAGCCGCAGTTGTTCTTCCTTTCTAAAGAGGCAGAGTGAGGTAAAAGACACATCTTCAATGCAGCAAATATTCCTCATGACACCGTTGTAATTTCCTACTGAAACACAGTACTTCTGTTGGCACATCTTCCCACTTTGACTTCCAGAGTACATTGGATCAGATCCAGAAAGAAAATACATTAACACATAGGAAATCTGTCAGTGCTCAGCTTACCATCTGATGTCAGACTGTGTTGTCATGTGACAGTAGAACTTTCTTCATGTATCATACAATATTTCTAACATTACATTGTGAATGAACCATCTTCATTTGCTGAATAGTTTAGGTGAGGATGGTTTGACACCAAAGAAAGCCAACTGATGCTGAAAATACCATCTGTCACCTGTATGATTAAGGCAGCATAATGGCAGCTAATCAGATTTGGGTTCACAATAGGTAAACCAAAATCAATGTCTCTAACAACAGGTTGCAATTTAACAATAATTTTAAAAGAGTACTTGGAAAAAGGACTGGCTTTTAATTTTAAATATATATCTGTTATATCGTATTATTTCTGTTTTATAATGATTATTTTGTAATTACTTAGGTGATCCCTTGTAGCTCAAGGATGATGGTCTTGGCAGTGGGTCTGTAGGTGACTGTGGAGTCTTATTCTTGATCCACATGTTCTCCCGTATGTTTATTTTGTATGTTTTTGTGTTGGTAATTGCAATGCTTTACCTATGATGGACACTACCTTGAGTCCCCTTGGAGAGATGGTATGCATATAAAAATGTTATTATTACTATTATTATTGATTGTAATTAATCTCCAGGAATGTTCCCAACAATAAGAGGACTATAGTAAAAGAAGAAGAAGAAGAAGAAGAAGAAGAAGAAGAAGAAGAAGAAGAAGAAGAAGAGGTGAAGGGCTTTCCAAAGCGTGGATGGATATGTAAGCCACCTCTCCCAGTTTTGTGTGATATACAAGCTTGATAAGGATTACTTTAACTTTGCCATCTGACATTGATAAAAATGTTGAATAGTTATGGCCTTAGGACAGAACCCTAAAGCACTCAATTTCAGATCTCACTCCAATTTGAAGTGTAGCCATTCATGACAGCTCTTTGAGCATGGTTTTTCCAGCCAATGATGGATCCATCCGGCAGTGTTCCCATCCATGCTGCATCGGGTCTATTTGCTAATCAAAATGTTAGCAGATCAATGGTTAACAGTTCAGTGAGTAAATTTGACATGGACAGCTCAGTAGTGTTCGCTGGTCATACAGTATTTCTAAATGAACAAAAACGTTATCCAAGATAATAATATTAATTGTAAGCAGAACAGTATCACATCCAATTTCTTGTAAGATGGGCTGGCATTCACTACAGAGGAGCATTAATTGGTTAAGTTCCACCCTGGTTGTTCTTTTGTGTTCGATGTCAATAGAAGACATGTGTTTTAATAATTTTCTTGGCATCTTTCTGAGCTGGAAATTTCCTTTTGGAAAAAAATCCCAGATTTCAAATTCTGTAGCATACCCCAACACATGGCTTCGAACTGTTAACCCTCCTGTTAGCAGATTTCCTGCAGCTAGTGGTTTAACCTGCTGTGCTACCACCAGTGAGATGTTACTGCTGCAGGTAGCATCAAAACAAATATATGGAGAAAATGTCTGAAAGGGCCCATTTAATTTATAATTTTCACAAAAAGAAAAACAAGAGACCACATTAAAAACATCTGACAGCAACAAAAGAGTTTCCTGAAGTTCTACATACTATACAGACATATAGATGTTAATTTTTTTTCCTGCTACCAACTGTATGCATCTTTTGATGTAATAATTCAGGAACATGATTGCTCCTTCTTAGGAATCTGCTAGATTGTGGAGATTATAAGAATGAATGGATTTTTTAGTTTACTAAGTAGAGTGCTTGAGGATTTCAGAAGGGAAATCAGACACCTAATTAAAACCAAAGTTTAATGTAATATACATCTGAAAGATAAATTCATAATTAGGATGAATCACAAATCAATATAATGTTTGAATTTAGTCAAATGGACCTGAGCTATGTATCAGCCATGAAAGGTGGAGTAGCACCAAGATGAATTCCTGGAACAAGGCACAAGAGCAAATTTCAAATACTTGGCTGTCCATAAGCAATGGCCAGATCAAACACTGGCATGCTTCCTGATGGAGGAAGCAAAACAAATGTTTCACCAGGAACTAAATTACTTCCAGATGCAATGGAAAGAAAAAGAAAAGAATATACAACCTGCAAGTGAAATTTATCTAGCTCACATAATTTTTAAAAGGGAAGGTGAAAAGCATGATGGTCTTGGAGTTTTCATCAGAAAAGATACCTCTTAATAAGCACAGGGAATTAGTTGCAGTTTAAGGATGAGCTGATCAACTGAGCAGGTACTCAAAGGCTTTTTGCCCCTAAAGATGAAACTCAGGAAACTAGAGCATTAAAAAGTCTCCTTTAGCAGAGAATAAATGCGGGGTATAACCACTACTACCACTATTAATAACAACAATATAATTTTAACTACAGTAGAGTCTCACTTATCCAACATAAATGGGCTAGCAAAACGTTGGATAAGCGAAAATGTTGGATAATGAGGGATTAAGGAAAAGCCTATTAAACGTCAAATAACGTTATGATTTTACAAATTAAACACCAAAATATCATGTTTCACAACAAATCAACTGGAAAAGCAGTCCAATACACGGTAACGTTATGTAGTAATTACTATATTTACAAATTTAGCACCAAAATATCGCAATGTATTGAGACAGCCATGGATCCTGGTGGGAGGCAGACTCCATTGGATAATACAGAACGTTGGATGAGTGAAGGTTGGATAAGCAAGACTGTACTGTATTTCAAAATGGCCCTTGTGCTCTTTTTCAACTCTGTGATTACATGGTCAATGCCAATGATCATGTATAGCTCTTGACCAGACTGCTGATCCAGTTCAGAGCTTGTACTGTTTTACAAAAGATGAGGCTACAAATCCTAGGATCCTCCAGTAAACATGGCTATTGTATCTGAGCGAAATAACTTTGAAAAGGAACTTTGCCCCAACTCTGCTCCAGTGCTGCAATGTCTCACTCAATAGATCAGAGTACCAGCACTTCAAAGAGACAGAGCTAGATGCACCATGCATGGGGGACACAACACTGTCTCTTTTACAAGATGATGCTCCAATCTATTGAGCTGGGCAATGCAGCATTGAAACAGAGTTTGGCAGTTCCCTTACTGTCAGATGTGACCAAGGACTGAAAGGAGGAGAAACAGAATAAGGTTATTTAAAAAAATCTCAGTCACTGATTTCTGTGCCAAAAACAATGCCATCTTGTCACTCTATTATATACCGAATAATCCATATCCTTCACTTTTCCTCTGGAGTTTCCAAAGTGAGCCCATGAGTCGTGAGCAATGACAGATTGCTACTGGAATTGGCAACTACTCTTTTAAAAAAATGCCATTAACTCTTGATAAAATGATTTTATTGTGCCTTAATGTAAAATGTAAATAGGGGAGCTATTTTTCAGTGCAGTTTATTTTTTTTAAAAATTATCTTTGTATTTTCAGATATTTTGCTTGCATGATTCAGAGGCCTAAATCTCCATATATGGATAGGGAGAAGCAGATAGTTGGCAAGATTGGTCTTGAGTCCACTCTTAGGCATCCCAAGTGTGTCCAGGGTCTGTTTTAAATTGTGAAAGCCACATAGCCACATATGTATGCTGGGGGAGTGCCTGTAGAAAACCCATCATTTGGAACTCCCAGAACAGATAGGAAAAGTGGAGATATGTCTAGGTAAGTCAGAGATAAGTGTCATGTTGGACAAGGACCTGTGAGACCCAACACTTACTTTCCATAGAGCTATAACACAGAGGGTATAGCTTTAGGACAGGCACTCCTCAACATGGCCTTTCTCAAATAATTGTTGGGGGCATAAACTGTGTAGGAGAAAAGTCGTGTATGCCACCTGTAACTTATTGGAGGAAAGGTGAGATTAATTAACTTAACACACTTACTTAATAAGCAAAGTAAAACAGTTAAATATAATGTCTTCATTCGAGCACGCAGACAACTTCCATTGACTCTCCTGTAACCCTAAGAACAGCGATATACAATTTATTTAGCCTGTCATCCACCCAACACTATTAGACACAAGGGAGTTACTTCTGAGTGAATATTTAAAGAATTTCCCTGTCTCTGGTCCACAGCTGTTTAACTATGAGAGCATACACATTGCTGCAGCAGAATGTATTCCAATAGTCAATTTATTTTTCTTCAGTATTTCAATATTATTGACTTTCATTATTTCTTAACATTATATAATCAGTATTGTATCAAAATTCTCCCTTACCAAAGAAATATGCTTTACAACCACACAAGGGAAGGCAAGGGAGTGTATTTATAAATGGGATTGCCCAGATAAGTTATTGGGGCAAAGGTGAAGCCAACATGGCGGGAGAAGGTTCTAAAGCAGGGGTCCTCAAACTTTTTAAACGAAGGACCAGATCACAGTCCCTCAAACTGTTGGAGGGCCGGATTATAATTTGAAAAAAGAAGAATAAGAATGAATTCCTATGCACACCACACATATCTTATTTGTAGTGCAAAAAACACTCAAAAACAATACAACAATTTAAATGAAGAACTATTTTAACAAATATACACTTATTTGAATTTCTATGGGAAGTGTGGGCCTGCTTGTGGCTGATGAGATAGGATTGTTGTTGTTGTGTGTTTTCAAGTCGTTTCAGACTTAGGTTGACCCTGAGCGAGGGCCGGGTAAGTGACCTTGGAGGGCTGTATCTGGCCCTTGGGTCATAGTTTGAGGACCCCTGTTTTAAAGCATATTGAAACTGGTCTCCATGTGGGTAAGAGGATGCTGCAACTTAGGTGTGGAGCTGAATGTGTAAATTAGCAATAACAGAAGTCACAAATTTCATTTGCAGTCCTCAAGTACGAAAATAAATGATGCAGTGTCTGATTATACAGGGTGTCTGTAAGGTCTCTTTACTATTTAAAAATGGTAAATGTTATAAATGGTAAAGAAACTTTATGGACATCCTGTACATCTGCCTCGTTCGTTGTAGGTTTTTGATTCTGTGCGCACTTCTGAAATGACCAGTATACCTCCAAGAGTTCAATGGCCTTCCTTCTGTATCGATAATATCCTCTTCATCCTCATCCACTTCCTTTATATTTGTTGGATGCTTCATTTCTAAAACTGAATCCTCAAGACATCTTAGTAAATAAAAATGTAAAAACTGAAATTAATAAAAGTAGCCTAGAATATAAAGGACCACAAGGAAGGCTGAGTGAAGGAACTCTTTTGAGCTGTGGTGCTGGAGGAAAATTCTGAGTGTGCCTCGGTCCACAAGAAGATCCAACCAGTCCAGGAAATAAAGCCCAATTGCTAATTGAAGGGAAGGATATTAGAGGTAAAGATGAAGTACTTTGGCCACATAATGAGTAGATAGGAAAACTTGGAGAAGATAATGATGCTGGGGAAAATGGAAGGAAAAAGGAAGAGGGCCGACCAAAGGCAAGATGGATGGATGTTATCCTTGAAGTGACTGGCTTGATCTTGAAGGGGCTGGGGGTGGCCACGGCTGACAGGGAGCTCTGGCATGGGCTGGTCCATGAGGTCACAAAGAGTCGGAAACGACTGAACGAATAAACAACAACAGAATGTAAAAAGTCCATCTCAAGAATAAATTAGAGCTCAAGCCACTATTTCAAATTAACTGCCCCCCAGCAAATGTGTGGGAATGGGGGAGGAATGGTGCCAAAAGGATGACAGTGCTACAGTAATGACAAAACAATTTACTGATCAAGGATGGGAGTCGCACTCTCAAAAAGTCACTCTCCTTTTTTTTTTTTCATCATCCATGTCCCCCTTGGAAGATGGTATGATTATGCCAAGATTTTATGAAACTACCAAAAAAGCCTCTTCCAGATGTAACAGGACAGTAGCATGAACCTGAACATAGTATTATAATTGCTCATGCAAAATGCATGGACCAAGTTTAATGGAAAAGAGGTGAGCCTTTTTTTTAAAAAAATAAGTCTCCAGCAGTGGTCTTCAACCTGTGGGTCCCCTGGTGTTTTGGTCTACAACACCCAGAAAATCCAGCCAGTTTACCAGCTGTTAGGATTTCCGGGAGTTGAAGGCCAAAACCTCTGGGGACCCACAAGTTGAAAACCCCTGCTCTGCAGTGCCATAGCATAAGCCAGAATTCATTTCATAGCATTAGGCAGCCAGCTTTTTGTTTGTACCCTTTTATTTGAAAAAATTTTCCCCAGGGAGAAAAACACACTCTCAACAATACTTGATTTTTAAAAAATCATTTATGCCGGGCAGTGTCAAACATTTTTTCCAAGGTTTTAATTACAAAACAAAATTGACAAAATCTATAAATACAAAATGCAAAGAGTTAACTTTACAAGTATTTTATACACAAAGCCAGTAACGTCAAACAGAAATCTAGCAGTGTTATGGAACGATCTATAGGTTGCAATGTCAAGAGCTTATTGTGTACAATTCATTAAAAAAGTTACAATCCTAGCCAAAGACAGGCACTTTCATGTCTAATGGAATCACGTGAGGAAAGATAAGCATATTTTTCTCTGGTTAGAACCAACAGGATCTATAGGTGCTTATGCCTGAGTTGGCCATGTTTTGTTTGCTGTCAAACGGCTTGTATAAAAGTTTGCAGTGTGTATTTGTAGGGTAAAGGGTATTTCCACCAGTTCTTTCTATATGTTGAATGGCATCCTTTAAATCAGGAGTGGGAATGGCACAGCTTCTAAATATAGTTGTAATGCAAGCTGCAGTAGCTCTAGTCAGCATAGCCAACGCAGACCAATGCTTGGAGTAGCTTTCTGGCATCTAAAGGGCTGCATTCTCCCCACTCCTGCTCTAAAGAGTAACTGTAATAACTCCTCTGCTCGTGATACATCACCTGGAATTTCATGGTTTAAATTTTCAATAGTTTTGTGCATACCAAACCTTGAAACAATGTTACTCTAATGGTGCATTTTATAAAAGTATTGTTACCACTATTTTACACTGATAATGTAACATGTAAAATATGAAATAAGACGAAAGAAGGTATGTTGTTTGGTTGGAAGCTCCCTTTTGAATATCGTCATTTCTGAGCAGGATACTTGGAAATATTTGCTCAAAAATCACATCAACTCTCTAAGTCAATATTTAGAGATGTCTGCATTAAGGATGTATAAATAAGCTTTGTTCCACCATCCCATGAATGCCTTTGTTTGGAATGAATTGAGCACATTAATACATTTTAGCAACACAATGTTTGGTGAGAAATTAACCAGCGGAGTACATTGAAGAAAAGGCTATTTGCTTTTTAAGGCTTTGTTATCATCTGCCCAAGTCAATATGATAGGGTGTTTAAAAATACCAAAGGCACTTTTTTCTGTGTTATGACAAATAGAGTCTACAAAAAGGATAAGAGTATAAAGCTAGAATATTTAGGGTGTTTGCAGAATACATTTCACAATATAAATACAAAACAGATCGGTGTGAGTTTATTATAACAATTCTCGGCAATATTGGTATATGTTCATATAAATTTACATTAGCAGCAATTGCAAAATATTTTGATACAACACAGAAAGCAGCCTGGTTTTAGGATGCTGTTGTTTAGAATGCCCTCTTAATTTCATATGTAACAGCAAAGCACTTCCCCACCTTTAGGTATTTTTTTCAGTTGCCAAGTGCCAACCAAGACATCCATCTTTGTACGTTGAAAGGTCTCATTGAAATTGGGTGATGTGGCAGCTGCTCCACTTCCCCTTGGTTTTGCCATCTACATGTCTCACCTGTCCAGCTCAAACTGCTATAACAAGAAGTGTACTGTACAGCAAGCAGGACAAATGCTAGGCAACAAGTCCAATGGGAAGCAAGACAGGAGAAGTGGCTGGCTGCTCTGCCTCATAACATAGCAGGCAGGGTCAAGACCAAAGGAAGAATCTTGAGATTGGAAACTGGCAATTCTAATTTTGCTTCTTTTTGTTCCAAGCAAATAGGTGCTTTTTTTAAAATCAACCAACTATTCTGTTTCTAATTGCCAATATTTCAATTACATTGCATACAATGAATTTTCCACAAATACTATTTTACAATTTCAGCCTGACATTACACCTTTCTGTCCACAACACCCATGCAAACACACATACACTCCCACACACATACACACACACACGCTGAAAAGGAAAAGATAACCACAGGGGACTGCTTTATTTTTTAAAGATTTTCAAATGAGCTTTTTGTAAACTTTATTATTTGTTTAAATCCACCATGGCTCTCCAAAACAGTATTCTGGCATCTGTTGTTGCTATTTGTCACTAAGGGTGATTTTATGAATGAGAGAAAAGCGCCAGCGCTGCTCAGATCATGCAAATTCAGAGCTGTGGAATCCTTTATTACACAGCTGGTTTGATGATCAAATTCGATTTCTGATCTCCCTTGGTGCTTCCTTGGGGCTACTGATGGCATTTGATGGTAAACATCATGCCAGATGGGGGTGCAGCAGTCCAATGTTCCTTGGGCACAATATAGCCCCCAATCCCTGATAGATACTCATGGCTGCTCTAATCGGATCCAGATCAACAAGAGCTACAGAGGACCCGGCAAAAGATTTGAGACTTTTTAAACACTCAATATCTATTTGGTTAGAAAAAAGGTCTTCAAAATGAGCTTCCACCAATCTGATCCAAAGAGGTAAAAAATTCAAGCAAGTCATGTGCTGGCCAATTATAAGGAAATATTACAAGAAAGTGAAAATAAGCAAACCGGATTACAAGTTTTGAAAATGACCTGATGCATCTTACTTTCTAATAGATACATTTGTCAGCTTACTGTGAAATCCAGGTGCATGGATGACTTAACCTGCTAACACAATGGAAGTATTAAAAATGAGGGCTTGAACTCAAAGTACCATTTCTATGAGCCAATTATTTTGCCATCACCAAAGTCGTGTTTCAGTGGTTGACCTTCCAATCTACTTAAAATACTTTCAGTCTGTATCCTTTAATTGACAAGCCACATCTTCCCATTACTACAAGTTGACAAAAAAAGGGAATGAATTGTACCACAGCTATAGTGCTGCCTGGGATCACACATAATACTGAAAATCCAGGGCAGCCACAATTTCTCTGCAATTTCGCTTTCTGGAAATGTACTTCCTGGCAATCAATAAAGCAGGGATGTTTTATCCTGGGTTAACTACTCTAAGTTATTCAAAGACAGGGATTCTCACTAGGCACAAAATAAAATGTTCTTCATTCAAGACATATTATGTGGAATTCAGTGATAAAGGTTGTAAAAACTAGTTTAGTCAAAAAGATTTAGTTGTAACACGTTATTTGGGAACTGGAACCAGAAGAGATAATACTTTTATGGTTATTTGTTTAGCCACGAGGCCTTGCAGAATTGATGCCCTCATAATCTGTAGCATTTTAATTCTCTGCATGGGTTTATGCTGCTTTGTAGAAAACGCTCCTGCATTTCAACAAAATTCAGAAACTACAATTCAGTAAGTGTTCAATGATTTCCTGGAAATCAGTGGAACTTCCTTCAATTAAATGCAACTTTTGTCAAGAAAAAAAAGCGTATGAGGAATGCTGGCAGCTTCTGTCTAACTGCATCTAGAGATTCCCAGCTCCATTTTAAAAGCTATGGATTGCATAAAAAGTGATTTATGCCTTGCATTGCTAAAATGCTGTAGGGGAAAAATGAAATGAAATGTGAAGGTTCAATTTTGTTCCTTCAAAAGCATATGAAAATGTTTGCACAAGCTAACACATGAGAAATGCAACCTGACTACTATAACCTTAAATTCATTCTGCAGAACAACAGTAGCTCATTATGGAAGAGGGCTCTCAACCAGAAAAGAAGGTAAGCACCGCTAATAATGTGAATTTATTATTTTGTTTTGCTTTAGAGAACTCAATAGCTCAGAGAAATCTGTCTTTTAATGTTCGGTGTCACTTGTAAGACAACTGGAAATTGCCATGCATATGTAATCAAGATCTGTAATGTTAAGAGCTAAATAGCGCAGCTGCTTTACAAATGCCACACAAAATACTGAACACCGTTATGCCAAAGCCAAACAACTGACTGACAATATGTCCATTGTAAAATGTATGTGCATGCTGTATTTATCAGTAAGATATGAGACCATAGGATAGAACCAGACTCTCATGCCTTATAACACTATCATTATGTATAAGAAATCTGTCGAGAATAGATAGCAACTAGAAACATTATTAAGATTGCATTGCATTGCGAAGAGCAGTGCCACCATATCACGGCATTCTAAAATTTAAATAATGAAAGGAATTTTTTGCAGTATCCATGGGCACAGACGTGACTAAATTTACAGATCTTTCCCCTTAATATTGAAGCTTGTTAGAGGAGTGAAAGATGTGTCTTTGCAATATGCTGACTTTGAAGAAATTGATACTTATTCTGACACCCCACCCAGGGTCTCAGTAACTTTTCTGAAATTAAGCAGCGAGTTCGAAAGGCTAAGGGAAAACAGATAGATGTAAAGAATGGCACGGCAAAAGAAATTAGAAGTCAAAGCTTCACTCTAAAAAGATAAGAAATATCTGACAAGGATAGTTGTATATCAAATTGTAATGTTTCATTTGTTAAAAGTCCACCTATGAGTTTTAAAAGAAACATTTCCCATCTTTTCACTGGCTAAAATTGTCAAAAGCCCACGGCAGCTGTGAAAACAGACTGCTTTTGGTTCTTTCCCCCTCCTTTTGCACTGTAGCTTTTAGAGATCTTGGCTTCCAACCATTCTGCAGAAAGCAATAAGAGCATGCAAAAAATGCAAATATACAGGTAAGGTAGAGCAAATAGTACTGCTGTTTCTCTCAAGAAACTCCCCTGAAAAGGAGTATCACCAAGCAAAAGGCCTGAGCTTTGACCAGCACTCTCTTCTTGCCTGTCTTGCTGCTCTACACAAGTAGTCCCCGAGTTACAAACAATTGATTTACAAATGACTCATAGTTAAGAATAGGGGTGAGACAACAGGAAGTGAGAGGAAATCTATCCCTCAGAAGGGAAATTGACTCATGAAAGAGTTATCGGGGGAAAGGTGTCTCAACTGAAGCTCTCGCATCAATCCTTGTGTCCACAGCAAACCACATTTTTTTAAATTCCAATTTGTCAGATGGACAGAAAATGAGGTGAAATCTGAACAGGAGCACACGCAGCAAAACAAACACCACAGCTATATACACTTAAAAATGTATCTGTTTTGACTTTAAACAAATTAAACTTTAGAATAAACCTACAGAACCTATCCTGTTTGTAACTTGGGGACTGCCTGTATGCTGGTTCCCCATGGTATGAAGAGGGAGATCATCCCATAGTCATAAAATAGGGAATAATCCCATCCTCAGGCCACACGCTGCTGGAGAGTATATATGAACAGGACTTCATTGCTCAGTTCCAAGGTGAAAATGGCTCTGCATATAACAAAAATAGACCCCCACAAGCTGAACGGTTCATATGTGCATCAAGAAGTATCAGCTGGGAGTCACTGTGCCCTGATAAGCAGAAGCCAGGTGTTGGAGAGTGAAACTCATTAATAGACTGACCTTTAAACCTGATGTATCACTATTAGGACGGGAGACGCCTACAGTTGTGCCTGCAACACAAACCATAGAACCAGTACCAAAACAGTATTGCTGGAATGTTACACTAGTACCACAAGCTGCTATTGAGGCCCCAGGGTCATGCATAACTTTGACAGGCTGCTCCTAAGCTACAGATGTCTTAGTTAATGGTATAACTGTTATCTGAGAAGAGATTTCATATTACAGTCTACAAAAGACAGGGATGACACTCGGAAAAAGGGCAAATACTTGTTTCAATGGTGTATGTTCCAGGAATATGAGGGAAAAAATCTACTGAAAAATAGAAGTAATTTCAGAACATTTACTTTCAGTTTCCATCACAACCAATGAAATAGCCAGGGATAGGCATTCTGGATATTCATATCTAATATGCTTTAGCCATAAGCTCTGGATTTGGTGCATCTAGCACAGAGGTGCTTTCCTCTACCTCTGTGATTATGAGGCAATTTCATCCCTTCTAGGTGGAGTTAATGCAAATATTCTTTTCATCAATTTCATGAAAAATAAGCCAAATCTGTCAAACCTTCGGAGTTTTAAATCCAATTTGAAGTTTGTCAACTTTCAGTCAGCAGTAGGAGCCACGGTGGTGCAATGGGTTAAACCCTTGTGCCAGCTAAACTGCTGATCTGAAGGTCAGTGGTTTGTATCTGCGAGATGGAGTGAGCTCCCACCTGTCAATCCCAGCTTCCCATATGGGCACATGACAGAATCCTCCCACAAGGATGACAAAACATCAAAAAACATCCAGGCGTTCCCTGAGCACCGTCCTTGCAGACGGCTATTTCTCTCATTCCAAAAGCGACTTGCAGTTTCTCAACATAGGAAAAAAGTCAGCAGAAATCCTAAAAGAAGCATTCCTTCCTGAAAGAGAAGGAAGAATGATTCTTCTAAGCAGGTACCTGCTATATCCAATTTGTAAACAATTATATAAATGTCCTTCTCAATGAACTAGGGACACAATTTTAGCCAAAACATTTTTATTCAGCTGTCCCATTTTTTGTAAATAAAATTATAAACTCTGAATTTTCACACAATGGTTCCTGGGGCTAGAAATGAGGGACGGAGTGCCGTGAGCAACTGGCACTCACAGATCAGGGGGACTAATTCGTCTCAGGGCGAGAGTGACTTTTCAGAAAAGCACAACAATGAATAGTGGTACCTTTTCCCAATTTCTCTATTTCTATTTGAATCACGAGTCCCATGACTGCATACCTCTTGACAACTGCTAAACTGAATGTATGGGCTTCCGCAAAAAGTTGAAGCTTCATCGGCTTTTCCAATTAAATATTACATTGAGATTGTCAGAATCCTAAAGGGAGTTTTTGTGTAAAGATTGCCCAGTGGAGTTGCATGCTCATTTCGTCCTATTAAGAGTGGTTTGTATTAAATGATAAAGTGAGTGCAAGCTTTCTTAGGCACTGATTCTTTTGGAAAGCAAAATGGCGATGGAATAAATACAACAGGAGGGGCCTCTTTTTGCATTCAGCGTTCCAAAAGAAAGTGCATATTTGTGGTTAACTACCTATGATCAAGTATCCCTTAAAGCAAACATTTTGAATTTCCTGTGCGTGTATTTAAACACCACTCCCTTTCATTCACACAGTATTACTTACTCCTCTTTTTGATATTTAAACAAAACAAAACAAAAGCCAAAAAATCAACCACCCCACATTCCCCTTTACTGAATCAAAATGGTGATTTCAAAAAGCTCTCAGTATATATTCCCCACTTACTGCCTCCTTTGGAGGTCAATTTAAATTGTGTGACTTCAATGCAAAGGCAAAATATGGCACAAAAGAATGAATATTAAGTTAAAAAACACATCTTATAAATATTCTTTTGCTGTACAATTTTCACAGCCCTGGCCCACCCATTTTTATTCACATTATTAAAAGTTCCCACCCCATTTTAGATCATAAAATATATATTTAAAAATCTTTGTTCATATTTAAAATATATTTACAGGAGAAATAAAAGAAAAGTTCCTTCTGCTGAAATCATGAAGAGTCTGTACAAGGGGATGGGGGAGGAGGGTAGAGGTGGAAGTAACTTCGCTCCGTGGCCGGAGACGGCGGGCAGCTCTCTTCTGCTGACATGTACTGGCTGCGGGGAGTAGGAGGCGGGGGGTAGGGGTCTGAGTCTGAATTGAGATCAATATAGTATTTATTGGCTTTCCACCGGCTTGTTGTGTAGTCACTGTCACATACATCGGTGCTGCAGGGAGTGGTTGGTGGAGCTATCCCTCGGATCAGGTACGGCCTGAAAAATGATTTAAAAATAAATGTTAAAAGGCATTCTTCTTAACAGAGAAAGGTGAGGTGTACAAACACGACCATTTCTTTTTATCTGTCTCAAGGATGACAATGATTAAGAGGAAGCTAGGACACCAAGGTTGCCTATTGGGGATTCATGCTAGCACATCCTTTATCCTCTATCAGCCTGCCTATGTTCTGAGGCCAACATTAATACCTTCTTGGCAAAGATGTTTTTGCCCTCTTAAGACTTTAACAGTTAAGTAGGTTTTTGCTGCTGATGATTTTTGTTTTAATTGTATTTTAGGGACAATATCTATCTTTTACATTGTTTTTGTTTTCCAGTGCCAGACCATTCTGGGAGCATAGCCAATGGGTGGTTTGCGATTTCCTAAAACAACACATTCTTGAATTTTAAAATAAATCTTAAAATACATACATGGCATGTGTACTTATATTGGCTATTTGTAGTGGAGGTGCTAAAGTCAAGTCCACTGGCACCAGTGCTATGTCAGCTACATTTTACTCTGCATCAGGAGTGAGGAATCTTTGACCTTCCAGATATTTTGGACTGAAATTCATACAGCCCCTTTGCAACTGAGCATACTGGATGGGACATCTTTGAATTCAAGTCCAAAAACAGTTTATATTAAACAGGTTCTCTATCTTTCCTCTAGACCAGGGGCCCTCAAACTGTTGGGAGGGCCAGATTATAATTTGAAAAAAGCATGAATGAATTCCTATGCACACTGCACATATCTTATTCGTAGTGCAAAAAAACAATTTTAACAAATATAAACTTACTAGTATTTCAATGGGAAGTGTGGGCCTACTTTTGGCTAATGAGATAGGCTTGTTGTTGTTGTTGTTGTTGTGTGCTTTCAAGTAATTTGAAACTTAGGTTGACCCTGAGCAAGGGCTGGGTAAATGACCTTGGAGGGCTGTATTTGGCCCTCGGGCCTTAGTTTGAGGACCCCTGCTCTAGACTGGTATGTTAAAAACAGAGAGAATCAAAATAGAACAAAAGGTGGTTTTTTAAAGTTTAATTTAATTTTTTACACCATTGGTATCAACATTATATGATAAACGCTTACCTGTAAGATCTTGTTGTTGATGGAATGTTTGAGGAATAGAACATTTCTGTGTTATAAAGGGAACGGTCGGTGGCTGGTGAAGGTGGTGGATTCAGGATCTGTGGAGGCATAAAGTAGGAATCATGGGTTCATAGCTAATATCTCTGGGTGGAGCAAAAGCCCTGAAAATCATTCTGGCTTTTGTATGGAGGAGTTCGTAAACAAAATTTCAAGAAGAGACTTTTTGCATGTCCTTGGGATGACCAGATAACAAGAGGAACCAATTATGAATTTGACAAAAAGACAAAGCATGGTAGAAATTCCATCAGAAGTGTTCAATATTTGTTGTTGTTCTTGTTGTGCACTTTCAAGTCATTTCTGATCTATGGAGATTCTATCACAAGATTTTCTTGGCAAAATTTGCTTAGAAGATTTTGCCATTGACTTGGAAGCTGAGAGAGTATGACTCAACCAAAGTATTCCCCCTCCTTTTCTTCTTCTTTCCTTTTGGGTTGTTGTAGGTTTTTCGGGCTATATGGCCATGTTCTAGAAGCATTCTCTCCTGATGTTTCACCTGCATCTATGCCTGCCATAGATGCAGGCGAAATGTCAGGATAGAATGCTTATAGAACATGGCCATATAGCTCAAAAAACCTACAACAATCCAGTGATTCCGGCCATGAAAGCCTTTGACAATACCTTTCCTTTTGTTTTTGTTAATAAATTTACCAGGATCCTATTGGAAACAGCAACCTTCTACAAGCTTCCTGTACTAGTTATTTGTTGTGTATATGGTTGAGACTGCTTACTATATAGTATGTATATATTGGCATGCAGTTTTTCCTTAACTCTATAATGTTATTTGAAGTTGTGGTCGGGGCTACAGACAGTGTGGCCCAGATTTGAGAATATTCAGAGTGAGACTGCATTTTAGAATCCATTTGAATCAGAAGTCAGCTGGAACTCGGTTAAGTCCGTTGATGTCAGTTATAGTCTGAGACTGTTTGCATGAGAAGTATAGTTGATGTTTGCATCAGAAGTATAGTACAGTATGCTCCAATGAGTAGTCAGTTTATATTAAGTCTGTATGAGTCAGTTAAGATGAAACCAATGTGCCTGTACGCTAATACATGAAGTTTGTAAGTAAATCAACTATGTTAACTTTTAACAAAGACTACTTGTTATTGGTCTCTTGAGAGCATGATTTGAAAGCAATATATTTTATGGGAGAATAGATATCTTGGGGTAATTGAAATAACACTTCTGAAGATCTGCTACATATATATTTTATGCATTGGCATATTTTTGTTCCTCACAGTTCAAAGAGATAACCAGAGATATCAGTCTAACCGTTGAGAAACCTAAATTGCCCGGCATGAATACTAGTGGATATTATTTACCACTAAGGAGAAGACTGACTAAAGCAAGTTTTTAACTCTTCTCAGGAAGATTGTACTTTCCAAAAGGTTATGATTTCTAACAAGGTCATGCCTTTCCAAAAGGTTATGATTATTCCAGATAGTGTGAATGCCAATTAATCTCCAAAAGAATCACACTTCCAAAAGGCTATGGAGATTCCTGGTTTTCCAAAAGATCCTAAATACTCATCTTTTTGAACAGTGGCATCTCTAAAAAATATTATCATTTTAATAACTGATATCTTTAAAAACAGGCATTTAATCACTTCTTATATTTAAAGGGGACTGTTGTGAAATAATGAATAGTTGTAATCACATATTTTCTACTGCTTTTGCTATGTAGGTTTTTTTTAAAAAAAAATCTACCATAACTTTGACATAAATGGCTTGGATTTACTTGCTTAACACAGCTCAGAATAATGTGTCCTAATTGTTTTCCCACCTTCTGCTTTTCTTTACTGCTTTGTTTTTGTTTATGGGAAAACAGTTCAGGGAATTTCGATTGGCTCATGCTGATCCAAGACAAAATCAATGTAAATAAACAACTGATGGAATGTTTAGCTTTTGAGGCCCTCCACCATCTCTGACGGAGCATCTCCCTTTGTTTTCTCACTCTGGCTTACGCTTCTGGGACTGCCTAGTACCAAGTGTCTGAATAGGTCAGCAACATCAAAAAGTGTGGCAAACACAGAATGATTACACATTGCGAGGGGGAGAAAGATATAGGAATGCAAACACTCAGGAATGTTCTCAAAGGTTTTAACAAAAGCATGCACTACTAAACTGATCACTGTTTACTCATTAGTAGCCTCCCTGGTTGGACTAAACGCTTTGGGATTGTTCTCAAGGGAGCTGTTTCATTACTGTTTAGCAAAGTGAATGAGGCAACACCTTCAACAACTTAAAGGCTGAAAGAAGACCCGTGAAAAGTTACTTTTTGTAACTACAACTTCTGGAATCCTAGTAGTACTCATGCTGCTTGGGGGATTCTAGGAACTGTAGTCCTGAACTGTAGCTTTTCCAAGTTCTGTCTACATCTTTTGAGTATAACCTTCACTGACTGACATTTTATTTCATGTTTACTGCACAATTATAAATAGAGGAAGGGTGACTTTTCATATTTTCCAAACTTACCTGTGGATAGAAAGTGGCTTTAGTACTAGATGAACTACTAGATGAGGCCCCGGTTACATGGTTTCTATCATAAAGAGGTGCACCACTACTTCCTCCCATAAGGCTCATGGAGCTAATCATAGATTTTCCACAGGAGATGCCTACATGGATATAAGAGATGAAAATGGACTGAAGTTTAGCCAAGAACTGGCACACATACATAATGACGCACACTATGAAATCAATCCAGGCAATGATTATGGTTGCATACATTTCTGTATTCTGAAAATATCTTTTATCAAAAAGCTACTTTACCACCTTTACACAGTGGACCTCAATCCAATTGTTACTCCCACCTGAAAAAATGGACTGATCCAATGGTAAGTTCATCAATATGCACTTACATAAATTCAATTGATTCAGTTGGACTACACCAGTGGTTCTCAACCTGTGGGTCCCCAGGTGTTTTGGCCTAGAACTCCCAGAAATCTCATCAGGTTTACCAGTTGTTAGGATTTCTGGAAGTTGAAGGCCAAAACATCCGGTGACCCACAGGTTGAGAACCACTGGTCTACATTGTCCGAGACAAAACTCTAGACTGAGGCCAATGGCTCTTAAGCTACCAAATAAAACAATTTCTTGTTCCAGGGATTTCTGTCCATTCTTAATTACTAGAACTTGATGGGAACCGGTACACAAGGCAAACAGATTGACAAACATTATAGAGAGAGATAAAAATAAAGTACTGATTTGAATCTAGATCTCTAAAATCTCCTCTTTTGAACATGTTACAATATTAAATTGCCATGACAGCAGAAATGCAGTGACAATCATATTTTTAACCAAGATGCTATTTGAGAGATTTTGAAGGCTTAAAAATATACAAGGAATATATCATTAAAATTGTATCATATTCTTCTATTCTTACCTGTAAAAGTGCCATGCTGAGAACTCCCTGGAGCAATAAAATTTAAAGGAACATGAGGTGTACCACTGACATATTCATGTGGGAAAGGTCCGTTGGGCCCAGCATAACGTTGACATACTACTCGCTGGCAAACAAAGTACATCCCTCCCAAGATAAAAATGGAAAGGATGATACCAATAACAGGCCAAATAGCACTACTGTGAGGCTGAGATTCATCTAAGGATGGTTTAATTTTTGCTATAAAAACAAAACAAAATAAATTAGAATTATTTTGATACCCTGTCCAAGAGACACTGTTCTGACGATTAGCTTCAGCAAACAGCTTCTAGAATATAGTCAAATTTCCATTAGCAATTTCTACTTTTGTTAAAGGCACATAGCAAGCCAAGTATTGATGAATAACACTCTATAGCAAACTACTGATTACATATCAAGCATGAAGTAACAATATGATAAAACAGCGCGAATATACCCAGCATGAGTAATGGCCAAGGGGAGCACTTCTGTTTGCTTACCAATGAGTAACCTCCCTTACTCTGAGCAGCCCAGAGGGAAAAGCACAACTCAGAGATTTTGATATTCGAGGATGTTTTTGGGGGTGACACTATATTATTGCACTTTTTCATGGCAGGAGCAACTTGAGAAACTAAAAGTCACTTCTGGTGTGAGAGAATTGGCCATCTGCATGGACGTTGTCCAGGGGATGCTCAGATGTTTGATGTTTTACCATCCTTGGGGGAGGGAGGCTTCTCTCATGTACCTGCAATGGGAGCTGGAGCTGACAGAGGGAGCTCAACCTGCTCTCCCCGGATGCTGACCGAAAAGGGTTTAACCCATTGCACCACCGGGGGCTCCACTGGGATCATTATTATTGCACTGGGATGACACCATCCCTAATGACACCAATGCCTGGGTAGAAAAATGGCAGTGATAGCTCTTTTGCTCATCTCCTCATAGAAGTGTGGAGATGGGGTCGGGAGTGTTTCTTTTAGGTTTCCCCAGATTAGACTCTCACCACTCGACTCATAAAAGAGGATGGTTCCCTTTTTGATATGTGTTAATACTGTAATAACCTTTATCAAAAATGAAAGCTCCTTTTTAGAATGTCTGGGCACAAAAATGGTAGTATTTACAGTGCCCAACATAGCTAATGCTGAAGGATTATTGCAGCTCTAGGCCAAATACAACTAAACCATTAACCATCCCTGCTTTTAACATGAATTGCTCCTTCCCTAACCTGTGCTTTTCAGATGTGTAGGGGTAGAGATCTACCGTTCCCAAACAGCATGTGGACAATGGTGTGAACTGCAATCCAAAATCTAGACGGTGTCACGTTGGGAAAGGTTCTGTAGTATTTCCTCATATGGACCCAATTTTACTTTATATAGATTGCTTCTACTGCAGTTTAATGTTATTGCTTATAGGTACAGAATTGAGTTTTTAGTTGTGTGCTTTCAAAGAGTTCCCAACTTACGGTGACCCTAAGGCAAACCTATCATGGGGTTTTCTTGGCAAGATTTGCTCAGAGTGGGTTTGTCTTTTCCTTCCTCTAAGGCTGAGAAAGTGGGTTTCCATGGCTGAGTGGGAATCCAAACACTGGTCTACAGATTCATAGTACAAACATTCAAACCAATGCACCACCTTTTACTCTCCCTATTTAATTCCTACTCCAAGCTTTCTGAGATTATCTCAGAGCTTTCTTCTCTAGGTTTCCCCCCATGTATAGGTCCTAGCGCTGAGAGAATAGTACTACTACTATTATCCAAAACTCTTCTCTAAGTATTTATGGTTAATACAAACCACACAGGACTGAAGCCAATTTTAGCCACCACCAAAGGCTCAGACAAAAATAATTGCATCCGCTTTGGCCTTTTGAAAATTGCTGTTGGGCTACTTCTTGTTGGGGGCCTGATTGCAGCACAGCAATTCCTCGACAGGATGTGGACTGGGTTAGGTTTTTATAAACCACTGATTTCTTTAACACTACAGAACAGTATTAAAGGACGTTGCATTTTACATGCACACAGAAAGAAAGAAAGAAAGAAAGAAAGAAAGAAAGAAAGAAAGAGAGGGAGAAACAGACAAGACAGATCGACAGCCAAATGTGAAAAGTATCTTTTTGGATCTCCACAGTCCTTTAAAAAAGAGATCCCCCTCTTTCAACCCATGTTTAATTTCTCACAGAAACATTCAGAAATAAACAATATCATCCAGAATCTAGAAATAAAGCAGCAAAATGAATTTCCTTACCACATGCAAGTTCATTAGAGCCATCAATGCAGTCTGAAAAAGAGTCGCATTGCTGTTTCATAAGAACACACTGGCCACTGGCACATCGAAACTCATTTGGGTGACAAATTGCTGAAAAGGAAAGGACAAAAGAACAAGCTGTTATCATTCTCAGCCAAATCAAATGATAAATAGATTGTTATGCTAAAATTAAATAATATTTGTAAAAGCCTCCAGAGTGTACAAACACTTCACTTTTATCTACGTGCAAATTAAATATATGCTTCACTGTTTAATTAGGAGACCCCAGTGGAGCAATAAGTTAAACCCTTGTGCCAGCAGGACTGCTGACCGATAGGTCAGTGGTTCAAATCTGGGGAGAGAGGGTTGAGCTCCCTCTGTCAGCTCCAGCTTCCCACGCAGGGATATGGGAGAAGCCTCCCACAAGAATGGTAAAACATCAAATATCCGGGTGTCCCTTGGGCAACGTCCTTGCAGACAGCCAATTCTCCCACACCAGAAGTGACTTGCAGTTTCTCAAGTCGCTCCTGACAATGCCAAATCCTGCAGAGAAAAAGCAATTAACACCGCCTAAAGAGTTCCTAGTCTATATGGCAATATATGAGTGATATGGGTTATAACAGCCATTCAGCTTAGCAGCCACAGCCCTTCTAGTAATCCAACAGAGGAAGACAAGGAAGGGGGAAACTGCTACTGTGACAAACATAGATGGCATCTGTAAGGAGTCAAGGATTGCTTTTATGTTGCCTTAATTTGTACTTGTTTGGCACAATATCATGGCTAACCTGAGAAATGGCCTACTTTGGATAAGAACTTGGGGAGAAAAAAGCTCATGGTGGCTAGAGGACCGTGGACACTGTAATCTAAAATAACTTTTCTATGCCTTATCTCTGAAAAAAATTAGCAGATCAATAAAGAGGACATGTCTTACTTTCGCAGTCAGTTTCATCGGATTTATCTTGGCAATCAATTTCTCCATTACACCTCAAACGTCTGTCGATACATTGCCCTTTCTGACACTGAAACTGGTCTGCTGAGCAGACTGGACAGTTAGCTTCATCACTCTTATCATCACATTCAGAGAATCCATCACAGCGCCACGCCATTGGGATGCAGTCTATTTCCCCTGTTGCACACGTGAACTGATCTGGAGAACATGTTGGAGGCTCTGGGGAAGAAATGTACACTTACTTTAAAGTCTTTTAAAGCATTAAACTATTTTGGATGAAAAAGAAAACCAGAAAAATTAAACATAAATGAAAAAAGAGAATATCTTCATACTATAGTCCGTAATAATATCAATTCCTGTAGAAGGACAAAAAGTTAGTGCCCAGGACAGAGTGATTCTTTCTCCATCAAGGGTCAGAAAGGTGCACTTCTCCAAACTTCATGAGCCCTTATTACTGGGAATGGCCGATATATCTGATAGAGGCTGCAGTCTAACAACAAATGACTAAACATTTCCCATTCCTATCCACAGGATGTGTATGTCCACCATGGATAAATTGCCATGAAAATGCAAATGATAAAAAAAAAAACAAAAAACAAAACAAAACATATATTTTTTTAAAAAATGTTGGTTGATATTGTGATTACTGTGAAGTACTTGGCTTTCATTTCATATTACTATAGTCAAGACACACAAAAGTAGGAGGCTAAAAGAATGGGAGAGCTGGCATGGAGGACAGGACATTATTTTGGAGCTACAGCAGAATGCAACAAAGCAGTAGGATGAACGAGTCTAACACTGGAGATCTTTTACTAACTGAGAAACACGAGCCAATAAACTCTTTTTCATTTTCTCCAGAACAGATATGAAAATGCCAAGACCACGAAGCATGTTGTGGTCTTGAGGCAGAAACTGTTTATAAGGGAAATTACTCTCTCTGGGGAGCTCATAGTCCAGCAAACAAACCATTTAAGAGAAACAAGTATTTCCAAAGTAAACCCGAGAAGAGAAACAGTAAGATGAACTGTTGGAGAATGCTTCTTCCTTACAAGATGAAATATTTTGGATTCTCCAGAAAATATATCTGCAAATATTTGATTAAATGTTTTTAGCCATAACAGAGAAGTAATATATATGCTGAAATAAGACACTCCCCCCCCCCCCCCACATAAATAGACACTAGAGCTGGATGATTTTTTTAAAAGCCCGAAGTATCTTGTAAGTTTGTGGGAACAAGAGTCTCAGTCCTAAAGCAGAAAGGTCCCTTTGCTCCTCAAAAGGCAGACTATAAATTTAATTCTGAAAATTAAAAAACCCAACTCATATGAACAGTTCAGGCAACTGCACTGTGGTTTTGCATGAGGGGAAACTCTTTCGACCAGAGCTTGGAATCTGACTTTTAAAAAGTAATTAGTTATAACCACAATTTCAAGGACATATTCCAAAGGGCATTTTTGGTACCATTTTAGTACAATGTGAAAGTAAACTTTGACTTTTACATTCTACAAAAGTAACAGAATGATTATTTTGTGTAATATTACAAACCACTGGCTCATGGCGCCTTTCATACGTAAGTGGTTAGGCCACACCTTTGTAATTATATAAGTGACTAAAATAGTTGTACCTGAAAAGGACTGAGGTACTCCCTTATTATGTCAGGATCCTAAATAAATTTAAATATCTTGCAATTATGGGCAGGGAAAAGACTTAATTCCAGATCACTTGTTATTTGTTACTAGTTATTTCTGGGTTATGATGACTCCTCCTTGTCTTATTCCCAGCAAGAAAAGGACTTGGAAGCAAAATCAAAACCATCCAACACCCAAGCCAGTATGATTTGGACAGAGAGTAAGTATGCCAGCAAAACTAAGTCAAAAGCAAATTCAAAAGCTAAGCGGATGCCAAACTACCAGGATCCTTTCAGATGAGAGTGATCCAATAAGTCAGTCAGAGAAAAATATATGGTGACTGCAATCTTCCAGTGTCAACTGCCCAATGTCTTTGGAGGGGAGGTTGAGGTGTACTCCAATTTATAATCTGATTAATGGCCCACCGATTCCTAGATACAATCCACAGTTGATTTACATCACAAGGGTGATCAGAAAATAGAGAGTACTGTGACCAGCTTCAACTGGCAGAAGATCTCAATAGACATAACTCTTACAAAGTGAAGGGAAAGCAGATGTGTATTTTTTCCCATGCTAGTTTCCTACTATATCTTGTGGAGACATGGTGTTTAAAAAACTAATTTATCAGGAGACAGTTTTGTGATGATATTTCCTTCCTTTGTCCTCATATTGATGGACAAAGAACCGGAAAAGTATCCAAGTGTAAATGTTTACAATCTGCCACACAATCCTCACTACCTCTGAGGAAGCTTGCCATAGATGCAGGCGAAACGTCAGGAGAAATGCCTCTAGAACATGGCTCTATAGCCCGAAAAAACCCCCAAGAACCTAGTGATTCCAGCCATGAAAGCCTTCGACAATACATTGCCACACAATTGTTGACCTGTAATGCACAATACATTCTGATAATCATTTCCTCCATAAGGTATTAAAAGTATCTGAGATTTAATATCATAGGTCAAATGAGATGAATGTTTGTGCAAACTCTGCTTCATCTTTTTTTTAGTTTGCAACAGAATCGTGTTTGTAATGTAAGTATTGATTGTCAATCACAAGAAAACCAACATAAGATTGCCCCCAGGAGCATAAAAACTTGTAAGATCTACTAAAACCAAACACTGATTTTTTTCTTTTGGATCACCTACCTCCACATGTTAACAGGTTCTGTAGAAGCACCAAGTGAACTGGGCACGAGCAACGAGGAGTTCCATCTCCTTTGGCTATACAGATGTGCGAACATCCACCGTTGTCCCGGGAGCAAGGATGGGCAGCTTAATAAATAAAGAAAAAATGAAAAAGCTATTGGTTTATTTGTAGCTGTTGGAGAAGTTGTATGAAGAACAACTAAAGCAATACATGGGAAACTATGTTCTCCAAGCTAAATGCAGACTTCAACCCCTTATCTGAAGTTTGCATGGAACCCCTCAAAGCTTATGCAATGGACAACATAGTCAAAAACACTTGGCCAAAATTATCCTGAAAGAGTACAAATCTTTTTTCTATAGAATTACAAAAGTGGCAGAGTTCATCCTTCCCCTTAGATTCTCTAGCACATTTCTCTTACTCACCCACCCAAAAATAGAAACTCAAATGACAAAACTTTCCCCCTGTTTCCACTGCAATTATCCATCATTAGCATTAGAGACTGGAGCCATTTCATAAAGGTGTGTGTGAGAACGCACGTGTTATGGGATGGAACAAAGATGTGTGTTTGTTTTTGTAAATAATAGGGGTTGGTGCTCATCTCAATTTCTAAGCCAAAGAGCCAGTGCTGTTCGTAGACACCTCCAAGGTCATGTGGCCAGCATGACTGCGGAGCGATACCTATTGATCTACTCACATTTGCAATTTTTTCAAACTGCTAGGTTGGCAGAAGCTGGGCCTAACCGTGGGAGCTCACCCTGCTCCCCGGATTCAAACTACCAACCTTCCGGCCAGCAATTTCAGCAGGTCAGCAGTTTAACCCACTGCGCCACTGGGGGCTCCAAATTCATGGGAGCTAATTTCAAGTCAATATGCACTGGATTTAAGCACAAAAGCTGAAGGTTCCTAAATAACTAGTGCTATTGACTGATATTTTTTCTTGGACTTGGGTGTTACTCATGATCAAAAGGCAGATAAATTAATGGATATATGGAGCAGGGGTGGGGGGATTTTACTGAAGGAGGAAACTCACTAATAAAAAATAGGTATGTTTTTGATGTCCACCGGCTGATTCAGGTATGAAACCTAGGACACTCTACTATTGGTTTGGTCTTTGCTTCTAAATAGTCCCAATTCAACTCATAGGTTCATAATACTATTACATACAGTGATATATGAGCTCTATGAAAAAGAAATGGCAATGATGATGTGAAATCTACAGGCATACAGAGGGGTGGGAAATTAGCCAGGCTGGTTGGAGAGTTAAACTATCTGATTAAACTACTATCTTATTGAAGTTAGATGCCTGATGCTTGGAAAAGTTGCTCATAATGCTTGTAGTCGGTCAGCAAGAACCAGAAAAGTATCTCCCTATTTCTATATCCACCACTGAATCTATTGCAAGAAAAACCTTTCCTAAATTGAATAATCTGCTGAAAACAAGTTGTTGGGTAACTTGCATGTCTTTCCCCCCACATTTTATTAGTACTTCCAGGAGACATCCCAATCTGATGAGCAAGAGAAGCTGTGTGAATTCCATGTGGTTTGTACTGTGACTACACAGAACCAAAAAGTGAGTGATGATGGTAAAGATTAGTTTGGTGATGACCCGAACTTAGCTCCCAATTGGATTTAAAGGATGTAACCTGACTCTTGAATAAATAAGGAGCTGCTCAACATGTCCAGTCTTGTTTATTTTTTTAAATTTTAAAATAAAAAACAGCCAAAAATACACTTAAAACTAACATTTGTGGAATAACAAGTACACACTGTTATGTAATCCTGTTAACACATTCGTTTTAAGCAAAGGACACCAAAGAATCATAGACTGGCACCCAGAACAAATATTGTGCTGTTTCTCTACAGTGAATAATGGAAATACTCTAATACAGGATTCCAGATGGCCTTTTCCAGGAGCCCTCTAGCATTCAGCACCAAGGGAGACGGATCTCCCCAAAATGTTATGTTTTAAAATACTAAGGGGGCCAGGCACACATGGGAAGAAGGCTTATGGAATATGGGAATAAGGCAGCAGCATTTTTAGTTTTTCCAGTGTTGAAAACTTTACTTCTCTTTGAAATTCCCTATCTAGTACATCAAGGTTGTGGAGAGTTTTTTTTAAAAAAGCCTGTGACTACTTTGGAAAAAGGCAGAAGAAATCTGAGGCACTCTTGTTTACTTGACGGATTTGGAACGATTCTGGAACAAGATGATAATGGTACAAAGCATATGAAATGAAATGGGCTTGATGCATTCTCTTTTGCTTCATTTGAAACATTTTAAAAACATCTCTAAAATTCTCTATACATGTTAGGCGGGGTATAGTTTTGTGATACACAGCTCCAGTTTTTTACCAGCAAAATACTTTCCTAGGACTTTTCAACTGAAGAATTTTGGGAAAGAGCAATAATGAAGAAATGTAAAAGAAGTTGTTTAATGTTCAGAATGTAATAATGTGTGAATGTAAACAGTGTGTATTTCATCCATAATCATCATCATCATCATCATCATCATCATCATCTTTATTTGTATACCACCCTATCTCCTGAAAGGGTCTCAGGGCGGTTTCCAACATGTAAGGCAAAATATTCAGTTGCCAGAAAGATACCATACAGACAATTACATCAAAATAAACACATTCGGTAGGACTTTTAAATTAAACTTAACTCATGAAGAAAGAACACCTGAACATCATCAATACAAAATATTCTGCTAAAACACATTAAAGACAAAAATATTAAAAACCCATTTAATTGTAGCTTCATCAGAAGAGGTTCAACAAAACTAATGGCCAGAGTTACTCTTAGGAGCAGCAGAACTGAAAGAGCTTGTAGTGTGCCATTGATGGTGATGCATTTTGTTTCATGACCTCTTTTTACTCTAAAAGAGAGCATACAAACTAAATTAAACAGCTTTTGAAATGTGACTTATTAAATATAGCCTGGAAATTGAGGTATGCTTAATGTTTCAAGCAGCACTGTCTTCCTTCGTTTCTGGCACTTTATCAAATTCTAAGAAATTGTCAAGGACTCACTGGTGAAATCCACCTAGGTTCTGCATAATATGTCTCTTCTAAATCTGTCAAATGCTGGCTCTAATCTACTAATTTATGCCCCCAAAATAATTGAGCAGCAGCCATTTTTTTCTGGGTAGAACTAGGTCATTTTTGACTAACAATAGTTTTTTGTGACCTATAGGAAAACATCTTTAAAATAGTGAAAGTATCACATATTAGCACCCATTAAACTTGAATGAAACAAAACACCAGAGAAAAGTATGTAATTAATAATAAACTTACAGAATTCTGCCATATCGATCTCTTCAACTGCATGAATGCCTGAAAGATGAGCAATTCGACCTTGTATTCTGGCCCGCTTGTACCCATTCGTTTTCTCAATTCTTTCTATCATCTGCTGCTGGCGGTCAATCCAATATAGATGATTTCCTAACACTGTCAGACCCATTGGTTGAAGAATGTTGGAATCTTGTAATGTCACACGGTTAGCTCCTGAAAGCAAAATGTAACTTTGATGATTACATAAATACTTCTTTAAAACTATTTTACACAGGCACACTTATATAATATAACAATAAAACTTTATTTCTATTCTACACTCTCTCCCCACATGGGGATTCAGGTAAGAAAGTTTCTATCAAAGAAACTCCTCTCTACGGAGTATTTTTGTGCTCATCGATCCTCTCCTTTTTTTTCTTTTTGTCTTTGGTCTAACTGGAAGGTCTTCTAAACAGCCCTGGAAATGAATGGTGGTGGTGAAGACCTGGAGAAACACATAATTTCAATTGCCAGGTTGCAGTAAAATGTGTACAGTAAGTAAACAGTTCAATAAAACTTGAGCTGGAAAGGAATGAGATCCTCCTCATTTGCTCCTATACTCGTTATGTTACCTGCCTACAATAGTTGCCTCTAGAATCCCTCACTGAGCATGTGTGAAGAGCAAAACAAAAGGAAATGGGGAAATGAATTAACCTGATTCACCAGCTATTTTTAGCATGCTAAAAAGCATGGATTTACAAGTCTGGGCACCAAAATGGAAATCATAAGAAAAGTGGAGGCTTGTGAAATATTCACTTTGAAGAAGTTTTCAAGTGACCTGTAGAAGGTTCAAATTATTTTTTCTCATTTTTATGTTTTAACTGACCTGGTTGTTTCATTGTTTCCATTAGTTCTGAATGAATACATATTAAACCAATCTTTTTTGTCTGAGATTTGAAACCTATCCCTGCTTGTTCCATATTAGTTTTATCTCTTTTTGTTAAAGAAATAATTTCCAGGTAGACATCTACTTTGCTGAGAAAGCATTGTTGCTGAGTCAATGCTGAAAACACCTGGATGAACTATATATATAAAACAGTAAATCTTGTACACTCCATCTGTGGACAGCAAGTAGTGTATTTTCAATAAATTTAAACCACATTTAATTTTAGTTAGTTGCAGAATTACATTATAGTGAGCTTTTGGTATCTGCAGAGATCTGGTGCCAGGACCCCCAGTAGATACCAAAAGTGTCCATTCTCCAGTCTCAATTTAAAATGGCAATGGGCAGGAGCTGAGGCCTCAAAATGTAGAATGTGTATTTTTGTCCAGCTTTTGATTTTGTCGGTACAGCGTTTCTGTCCTTTACATATAATATTAAAGGTTACACCCTACCGATACCATTCCTGACTCAATGTACGACAGAATTAAGTCAAAGGAGTCATCTCAGGGAGGTTTGATATGTAGAGGTGGGAGAAAGATCACTTCTGAAGTTGAAAGAGCCTTGAGATTGTGAAAAACCTAACACTATTTCTGACAGTCATTAATTAATGTTTTAATCTTAATGAAATAATGCAGAATATGGTTTGACCCCCTACTTATTTTATATAGTTGGATCAAAAAACACCACTTTGGAATGGCTTCATTACATGGTATTTTCTCCATTGGGCCATTCTTTAGGAAGAGGAATGATATCACCAGGAGGCTTTGACTGAAGCATCGCTGCTGAATGAAGGAAGCAGCAACAGCTTTTTTTGGTTGAAGAAAAGGGGTATAAAAAGAGTGTAGTTGACCCACTATAATCTCCTATTAAATAAAAGTATGCCCCCTATCCCCCAAGAAAATTAGCAATCCCCCCTCCCCAAAAGCGTCCTTTGGGGACAGAAGTATTGGGAAGGGAGGGCTAATTTGACCTGCCCCACATCTATGTTTTTCTCGTTTTCTCCACAGTGCATTTTTTTAATTAGTACCACATGTCAATACTTCCATGTGGATTATCTCTGATACCTCTGTGAAAACATTGTATATCAAATCTATTTCTTCTACTCTGATTTTTAATGGTCACAGAATAAAATTACGCTGTAGATACACAGCGCACAAAATGCTAATAAGTAAGCAACTCGGCTAATTTACTGACTAAAATTAGTTGAGCTCAGCCAGGCATGCAAACGTAGCTTTTTATTCTCGCTGCTGCTATTAAATTGATTCAGAAGAATACAGTATACAAAGGCTTGTATTTTACAGCCCACCACAAAAGGAGAATTGCATGGCATACAAATTAAATTCAAAGGTGGAAAATGTATTAGGCAAGACATTTTCAACAATGCTTCTTGCTATTTTCTCTGGAATTTCCAAACGCATTACTCATCTAGAGCTTGGAGACAAGACATTTAAATTACAATAACTAGGAAGAATTACTTTCGGTATGCTTAAGCACTAGGCATAACTTCTTAGGATTTATAGCAATATAGTTATTTTAAAATTCCAAAAGCAATTTGCCCTATGACAAGTGCATCTACTATTGAAGCAGCTTATGTTCATAACATATAAAAGCAATACAAATATATCACTGGTCACAACACATGAGGCAGAATTAGGGCAGAAAGAGACAGGATAAAACTTTCCTAATTGTGGGCAGGGTTGATATTTATCAGATACTGAGCCAAGGTGGAATCTGGTGAGTCAAAGTGGAACCACAGTAGTAGCTGAAATATTAGCAGGATGTGGCATAATCTAGGACTTACTAAATGTTTTCCCCCCAAGGTTATAATACATATTTTTCCTGTTCAGGTCAGATCAGTATTCTGACTGTCTGGCAATTCCTCCATAAATGCCAAGAACGGAAATACTAGAACAAAGCAAGGTGGTTTGTAGAATGAATCTATTCCTTTGTAGAATTACTTAAAAACATGTGCTTCAAAATCATTAGTTTCTCATGGTTCAAAGTATGCATATTTGTGTTGATCAACATGGTTTAACTTAGAACTTCAGACAACTAATCAACATATAAAACAAAAAATTAGTGTAAAAACAATCTACAATTTTGTCTTCTGTGTTCACAACATGAAACATCCTATTTAAGTGCAATATTTTTAATTTTTGCACAGAAGGGTAGGTGCATTAAAGGTGCATTAAAAATGAGGTGCATTAAAATGGACTCAGTGAAATCAAAGAATCACAATATGTGATGCATGTTGCCTAGCTGATAAGCATTAGAGTTCCCTTTTATCCTAATACCTTTCTTCTTCTCATTATATCAACAAGGCTTTGTTTTCTGTTCTCATCAAACACATTTTTGTAATAAATCAGGACTTTTAAGTACTTCCAAGCAAGATCATGTTTACAGGTGAATCAATAACCATATCATGTTAGCTTTCACTTCATTTTTACATTATACTAATAAATTGCATTTCATTTCTGTTGTGCACAGAAAGTCAGTTCTTGGCTAAAAGTGGAAGTCTCTTTGAACCCTTTCAGAGTATAGTCTAGTAATTTTTAAATTAGGAATGGAAAAATGAGAAAATACAGGCAATAAAAAGGAACACTACTGTCTAACAATTGAACTAATTAAGTGTGAGTTAATTGTGTAAAGGGGAAAGTACATATAGTTTAGTATTTTGTCATGTGTAAGAGCGTGATCTCTTTCGTGTTGATTTTCATTATGCTTAATACACAGAGAAGTCCAATTTTAAATATTCTCTGTTCAAAGTTGCTGCCAACAAATATGCCAGATTCTACTTTCCAGGTGATGATAGGAAGCAAACTAATATATTTGGGAACATAGGTAAAGGTTTCCCTTTGATATTAAGTCTAGTTGTGTCCGACTCTGGGAGGTGGTGATCATCTCCATTTCTAAGCCAAAGAGCCAGCGTTGTCTGTAGACGCCTCTAAGATCATGTGGCCAGCATGACTGCATGGAGCACCGTTAACTTCCAGCTGAAGCAGTACCTATTGATCTACTCACATTTGTAGGTTTTCGAACTGCTAGGTTGTCATTAGCTAGGCCTAACAGCGGGAGATCACCCTACACCTGGATTCGAACTGCCAACTTTCCAGTCAGCAGCTCAGTGATTTAACCCGCTGTGCCACCAGGGGCTCCTTTACCTTTTTTTTTTTTTTCAAAGGAGTCATGTGTAACCCACTGGGTGACTCTGGGCAAGTCACATTATTTCAGCTTCAGAGGGACACAAAAGACCCCTTCTGAATGAATCTAGCCATAACAGTTTCACCCTAAGGTTGCTATAAGTCTTGAACAACAACAAAAAACCCCTTGATATTCTGCAGTATTACTCACTCTAAGCTATCCAAAACCATGTGACCTCCACACTTTCCTCCAGCAACTAAATTCAAATATGGAGAAGACCGAAATGTAGATAATTGTCAAGAAAAATGAGACTGGGCCAGTAGTGGCTTATTTTGGGAGAATGCACATTATCATTTTTGTTGGCATGAATACAGCACTACATTATGATAACATCGTATCCTAGAAAATACACCTGTCACTTGCCAATTTTTTTGCAGTACCCTAAAAAATACAACAGAGAAGGAAAGAAAAATCTCAGGACATTTTGCAAAAAGGAAGACAGCGACTTTCTTTAAATTATAAGTGATTTCAATGGAGCAGAACCCACCTGATAAATCACAGCTTTCGATTCGTTTGAGATCTGCATCCACCCAAAAAAGCTTCCCAAGTTTGTTGTCAATCACTAGTGCAACAGGCCGGAGCAAGCCAGTAGTGAAAAGCACTTCTCGTTCTGTGCCATCCAAGGCTGCACGTTCAATCTTTGGGGCTCGTTCTTGCATATTGGTGAAATACATGTATCTGATAAAAAGTACATACACAAATATTACTGGTCACAACACAAGAGGCAGAATGAGACAGGATAAAACTTTGCTAATTGTGTGCAGCCACCCATATAGTGGGTGGCTAAGTGAACAAGCCACCCACTATATGGCTATCAGCCTCCTGCCAGTAGACTTAAATCGAGGAAAAGTTTCATGAGAACCACCACTCCTCTAAATGTTCCTCCACCAACAGCAAAAACATATCTGTGGACAGCAAAATTGGGCAATTCCAGCTGGATGCCCCCTGCAAGGGTCTTCCTCCAGGGGCAAACCAAGACTGGGCAACTTGGAAGTCCCTGAACAGACTCAGAAACGGAGTAGGCAGATCAAAAGATAACCTGGCAAAATGGCACTACCTCGAAGAATCCTCCACCTTCTGTGACTGGAGCAGAACAAACAACTCTGCATCTGTATGTTTGCCTACAATACCCTGCCTCACGTATAGAGGAAGAATTACTTAAAGCTACAGACAATGTGGTCACTGTTGTCTGGTTTTGATCTAAAACTATCTAGCAGCTTGTGATCCCTTTATTTTATTAGCTTAGATAAACTATTTTATCAGTTTTTAACACGAAATAAATAAATACATAAAGTGAACAAGCATTGTGGGATGAATGTATCTATCACCATATTCCCATTCTGGATTCTTACATCGATATATCCAAGTATCACTTTGGTGTTCAGGTTTAGCTAATTAGCTAATACTTTGTACTTTCAAGAGCTCTCTGGGGAATGGAATTCTCACAAACAGCAAAAAGAACCTTGCCTACTAATTAAAATAAACAGCTGGCTAAGAACAGTTCGGATGCTTTCCTTCATTTCTTTTAGAATCACAGATATTCTGTGGACGATAGTGTGTGCTTATAAAATAAGACCTTTAATTTATATAAGATGTTTTTAAAACAAGAAACACATCTTTTTAGGGAGTAGGATTTCATATATCCCAGCAAATGGTCTGTAGGCTGATACGTTCTACACCAGTGGTTCCCAGCCTTTGATCGTGCAGATGTTTTAGATGACAACTCCCAGAATTCCTGACCAATGGCCAAGTTGGCTAGGGCTTCTGGGAGCTCAATTACAAAACACGTGGCGGATCAAAACCTGGGAAACATTTAGTAGCTTACATAGGTAGTCCAAGGCTGAAAACACATTTGGCTTTAGGCTAAATGTCAACAGGCCAGAGATGGAAGAGTGTCCATGCAAACTACTTTGAGGTTCCCAAGGTAAAAAAGCATGATAAAATACAAACTGCATACAATTTTCTATGCATTCCACGTGCTCCCGCCAATCATCAATGTTTAAAAAATGAAATATGCTCACCCTCGCTCAGCATTTACTACTATGGCCCTTGGCTTGTCATGATCTCCTCGCAACACAATTCCAATTTGATCTCCATTAAGTCTATGGACATTGACAGTATTTGTGGCTTCACAGGTCCAGTACAAAGTGTGGCTGAAAATATCAATGCTGAGGTCATGTGGCTGCTTTTCTGGATTTTGGCTTTGGTTGGGGGTTCCCATGACTGTGAATGGCTGCAAAGAGAAAGGGGAGGGGTGACAAAATAAAACATTAATCAGAAAGTGTGACATAGAAAACAACAAGATCAAACCAAGACAAAACAAATGAGGATTAGTTATATTTTGTGAACAATCTAACAATTAAAGTCTGAACATGTCTGGTAGTCCAAAACAGAGTAAATCCACTGATTCAATTGCAGAAGAGAAGTTACATAAATTCCATTGATTCAATGGGTTTTACTCCAATTGGGACTATTAGTTGGATCTAGATGTAGAGGCATCACATGATAAAAGCCACATGAAGCATACTCTAGAGCAGTGATTCCCAACCTGTTGGTTCCCAAGTGTTTTGGGCTACAACTCCCAGAAATTCCAGCCAGTTTGCCAACTGTTAGGATTTTTGGGAGTTGAAGGCCAAAACATCTGGGGATCCACAGGTCAAGAACCACTGCTCTAGAAAGTTTGATCAGACTTACTCTCAAGTAAGTGGACATAGGGTGGCATACTTTAATGACTAATTTAGCCAAAAGTATAGTTCTGAAGAAAGAGAACACTCTCGTCCACATTTATATGCTGGAGCAGTCAATGTCTCAGGCAAGGAATTCCCAGCTATGACAGATAGAAAAGACAGTACCACTTTTAAAAGATTGTATTTATTTATTTATCTATCATGTCAGAAGTGAGTTGAGGGTACAGTTAAAATGCATTTAAAAACACAAAGTTTTAAAAAAACTTGGCATTATGCTCAATGTCCTTTGACCAGAAGCTGGCCATTTGGAGTGCCTCTGGTGTCGTTGTGAGAAGGTCCTCCATTGTGAACGTGGCAGGGCTCAGGTTGCATTGTAGTAGGTGGTTTGTGGTTTGTTCTTCTCTGCACTCACATGTCATAGACTCCAATTTGTAGCCCCATTTCTTAAGGTTATCTCTGCACCTTGTGATGCCAGAGTGCAGCCTGTTCGGTGCCTTCCAGCTCATCCACTCTTCTGTGTGCCCAGGAGGGAGTTTCTCATCCGGTCTCAGCCACTGATTGAGGTTTATGGATTTTTAGCCTGCCACTTTTGGACTCTTGATTGCTGAGGTATTCTTGCAAGTATTTCTGTAGATCTTAGGAAGCTGTTTCTTGATTTAAGGAGTTGGCATGCTCGTTGATATGCGAACAGAGGATGGGGCGAAGATGTCAATGCCTTGGTCTTTTCATTGCTGGCTGTTACTTCCCTGCGGATGTCAGGTGGTGCGATACCAGCTAAACAGTGTAATTTCTCCACATGAAGTCCACTATCGGCTGTTTTTGTAATTTCATTGGGGAAAAAACACCTTGTTATCTAATAAAGAAGCAAAGCATAGCAAATTGTAACCAGTGGAAATATCTAATGTGTGTACATAAATATTCCGAGCACACATGTTGTTAATTTCTTGATCAGCAGATTGTTTAGATTTTCTGATCTGTTCAAAGATCGAAATGTTTTGGTGCAAGCAAAGAAGAAGTATACAGCAGCATTTTTAAAAGAGGCTTTTTCCTCTTCCCTTCATTTTGGGAAAAGAACAGAAGCAGCAAAAAATTAATGCTTGTTGATTAATACAAATGTTCAAAAAACCACTAATTAACACGTGGAATCTGTAGTCCCAATAATCACCATACAACTAAACCTGCAAATTTGGGTACTGAAATGGCCCAAAGGGGTACTTCTTTAAACTGCTTGGCCTAGACAACAATCTAGTCATAGCAAGCCGTCCTCGATGTAATTTACACCCAGAAAAGGCTTCTAATGGGAAGTCATTTGGCAATTAACGCCTATCAGGCATCGCTCAAAGAATAGGCCAGACACTACAAGGCACTCCCTTACTACAAACAATAATTCATTATCTAGCAAGAAAATACTACAGACAATTAATCACATCAGTCCAGATGGCATTTGTTAAAAAAACACACACATTTTTTCTGTTTATAAGATATAGAGCTCTTTGCAATATATTCCTGGATATACTGAGGGGGGGACGGGGACGGACAGGAAACATGCTTGTGTCTGTGTGTGTGTCACTTTCCAAATAAGAAGAGATATGGTAGTGCAAGGTTATTTAGCCCAAGGCAACCTGGGAGAAAGTAAGGAGAACTACTTCACTGAAACATCAAACGGCTGCTACTTTGATACCGCAAAAATAATGACAGGGTTGTAATAACTACAATTATAACCCTCACAGGGCAGAACACAAGATTGTGTGCTGTATTTCTTAGACCTTCCCAAGAGCTTGGATACAAGGGTGGCCTCAAGTGCGACACACACACACCCCCAAACAAGGTGCTCTCATCCTCCCATTGCTCCCTGCTCATTTCTGGATTTGTGCCATTACTTTAAGAAAGAGTACTTTTCACATAGACAAATGGATCAACATATTATTATCTGGCTACGGTTCTGGTTTTGTGGCTTCCCCATTAAAAATGGCACTACATTTTGCTACCAATGCTGAGCCTGACCACTTGGAATTATAAATTGCTTTGCAACAAGAAGCAGTTCCTCATTTTGTCCAATACAGAAAACCGTCTTGGTTCCCATATTGCTTTATTTGGACAAAATGTGGAAACTTAATTTTGTTGCAAACTGCAAGCAGGAGCAAACAAGGGTGATTGAAAGTTGCTCTCTAGCTCCAGACCGTAACAATGGTGGTCATACAGGCTAAAAATGATGGAGACCTTATGAGTGTCCAAACTTACAGAATATAGGTGGCAGTTATAAAGAAGGTAAGTTCAGTAGGTTTGTGCTTAAGTTGAATTTGTTTGTAAGTCAGAATAGATTATGAAAGTGTAACTCCATTCAAATTATTTATATCTATATCTATATCTATTTATCTATAGAGAGAGAGTGAGAGAGCGCTTTGGATAGCATGGGGAATTGTTTACACCCCTGTTGTATTTGTTTTGCTGTCTGTGCCTTTGTTCAGAAAATTTCATGTCACTTTCTGCTGCTATAATAATTGGATCTTGAAAAAATTGGCTCATTGTGGAAACAAGGATTGGTGATAAAGATTCAGTGGAGACCCCTTTTCCCCATGATAAGGTTTTCAGGATTGAATTTCCCTTCCGAGAGGTAGGTTTCTCTCACTTCCTATTGTCTCAGCCCCATTCTTAACTATGAATCATTTGTAAGTCAGGTGTTTGCAACTTGGGGAGTAACTGTACTTCTATCTTCCGGGAAAAAAGCCAAGGATGGAAGAGAGAGAAAAAAATATTTGCTTCTTTTTCTCTCAAACTCATAACCACCCAAGATACCTGATCAGCACTATGGATATTGGTTTCAAATTATGAATATGAACACTCCTCTTGGAGTCAGAGATCAACCACTGTCATGTTTAGCAGGTCTTATTTGTGTACCATGTATTTAACAAAATACATACTATTTATATAATAAGTTTTATAGAGTAATTTTTCAAAATAAAACCTTACCTGAGTGCCATCATCTTTGGCTCTTTTAATAATATTTTGACGTCCATCAACCCAGTATATCAATTTATCCAAGGGATCATAATCTATAGCCTTGACATTTCTTAGACCATGAATGGGAAGGATAATGTCTGGACTCTGCTGGTCGTCTGGTATCATCCGACTTATTGCAGACTTCTGACTGAATAGTAGAAAGCTGCTGGGTGCTAGAAGAACACAAAGAGCATGACACATCAAAAAACGACAAATACAAGGATCCGGGAAAAATGAATTTATCATGCAAACTTATACAGGTATTTTAATCTAGAGCAGGCATGGGCAAACTATGGCCCTCCAAATATTTTGGACTTCAACCCCCACAATTCCTAACAGCTGTTAGGAATCGTGGCAGTAGAAATCCAAAATACCTAGAGGGCTGAAGTTTGCCCATGCATGATCTAGAAGCCTATGAATATCAATTAGTCTACAGCAGAAAGGGCAAAAATATTCAGAAATATGACTATTTGTTTTAAAAACTCTTCTTCTAATTCCCCTCAACTGTGCATCTAAGGAATACATACACATAGCATAAAGCTATTTTAAATTGCAGATATTTATTAATTTATTTCAATATTATTTTTCAAACAAAATCCTAGTGTAATTAAAACAACTTATGTCAAACATATCATGTTTTCAGGTAAAAACCTGAAACACAGTGGCATTATTCAATATCTTAAAAAAATCAGTGGAGACATATCCCCAGTTTTGACAGAAAGCAGTAGACAGAGATTGGATTGTTTATGGTCTGAACAGTGAGGATCCATACAGTTCTAGAACTCAGCAGTTGATAAATTATGCCAACCACTAGTAACAGTCCAATGTACCAAACAGCTGTGTAGATTTATTTTTAAAAGCATTTCCTATGCTTTCCAGAGCATTTTAAGGTTTTTTGCTATGTCAAAATGTAGAAGGAATTGTTCTCTGTCGATAAATATTCCATTAATAAAAACAGTATTAAAACTTGCCACTTTTACTTTCATCAGAGAAGTCCCTAAAATATAATATCTGTGTTCAAATTCTGGTAAATTAAAATCAATACAACTTTATTTTCTCTTTTTTCTGTGGTTTAACACCTTCTTATTGTTAAAAAAAGAAGTTACAATTATTACATATTTAAAATCAGGTTTTCAAAATAGTTGTGACAAATTTATTTATTTATTTATTTCATTCACTTATACCCCGCCCTTCTCACCCCTAGGGGGACTCAGGGCGGCTTACAGGGAGGGCACAATTAGATGCCCAACAGCTTCTTTACCACAGACTTGTTTAATGTTACAACACAATTGATTCTTGGTGGTCTTTCAGATGTTGTTGGATTGCAACTCTTTCACCATTTGTGTCTTGTGTTGAAGTTATAGTATAACATCTGGAGGACTCCTCTCTTTCCCCCCTAAATAATACAACTATAACAAAACCCTGCATGTAGAACTTTATATCCTTTGTTCCCTACTTTTGGTAGATGCATATATAGTCTTATTCCTATGCAAATTGTTTTGCTCTGTATGTACTGGACCAGATGGAAGGGGCTGAAATGAAAATAGGAAATAGAGCACACTCCCAAGGTACTTTGCTTGTGATAGCAATAGCTATGGACCATTTTCAAATTTCTATCATTCTCTCCAATGTGCACAAACAGATACTGTATACTAATCTAGCCATGAAACAAGCAAAGAAAAAAAACTTTAAGTAAAGATGAAGACATACAACTGCAGTTCCGGCTGTTGGGCTCCAAGGTGTAGTGAGATGCACAGCCACATGTGTAACCATTTGGTATAGCTAGGCACAACTGTCCACAGTGGCCATTGCTTTGCACACATTCATTGAAGCCGTCTTGTCGTGATGAATGAAAAACCAATATATCCATCACAAAATCCAGACGCCCCTGGATTAGTGTCCGGTTCCTCCCGCTTATCTTGTCAGCTCTTTCAATGCTGTGAAGGTTCCAATCTGTCCAGTATATGAAGTCGCTGTACTGAGTTAGTCCAAAAGGGTGAGGTAGATCATCAGCTATTATTTCCCTCTCTTGCCCTGAAACACACATGGCCATAAGTTCTTAATAAAGACAGTGAGTGACTAAATAGTAAACACAGCTATTTAATAAAACATTAATTGCAGATGACAAAATAACATTCTTTGCTTTCAAAACACAGCAAGTTTAATTTGTTCACACAAGAATTCAGAATTGTTACTAAAAAAATTAATTGGTATGGATGCTTGTTACCCATTACTGCTATTTTGCAGTCCTGTCTCACCCTCTGTTTTTGGAGGAAGGTTCCAATTCTTGTTGGATCTCCCTGCTAATTAGAGCATTGGAATAAGCTGGAAGCACATAGCATATACTCATCAAATATAACAACGATTATTTCTTGAGTATATTTCCTTGACTGAAAAAAAGAAGATTACCTCCACCTGGAACACAAGGCCTAATTCCCAGGTGTCTACAGTTTCAACAAAAATGAGAGCCAAAGCTTGGAATTCTTGGGAGAAAATATACACCATCTTACTGCGCTGTATTCAGACAGAATGAATTTATATACCACATCTGATAAATTCTCAGGCACGTTACCTAGCATATTAGATGATACAATCATGCTTGTGTCCAGATCAGTCCAATAAAGTCTTTGATCTTCATAATCTATTGTAAGATCGTTAGCACGTCCCACTTTATCTACGAGGGTGATGCTGTTTGAACCATCCATGTATGCCCGAATAATTTTTGGTTTGCCTCCCCATTCTGTCCAATACATGTACCTGCAATTCAAAATAAAACAAAACGGAGAATAAATAGTGATTTTCTGCTTAACCCACACCAATCCAATATGATTGACTCTTTATTTACATGAACCCAGTTGAACAAAACCATGTTGGCATAGTGGATTATTTTTCTTTTCTTTTGTTTATTCCCCCTCCCCCTGCCCTTTTTGGCATTTTCTGTAGCCCTGAGAGAGAATCCCAGATCCACCAAAATTGCCCACTTCTGCTCTAGAGCTAGGTTAGAAGAACCGTCTAATCACTGTGACACAAAACAGCAGACATTCTATTCCATTCCATTTCTATTCAAGTCATCATACTATGTCATTTCATTTCATATCCTTTCATGTGTCTAGAACAGTGTTTCTCAACCTGTGGGTCCACGTTTGGCCTACAACTCCCAGAAATCCCAGCCAGCTTACCAGCTGTTGGGATTTCTGAGAGTTGAAGACCAAAGCATCTGGCAACCCGCAGGCTGAGAACCACTTGTCTAGAACCTACCCCACTTAAGGATTTTTTACCCCATTATTTGTGTTTATTATTACATACAAGTTTAAAATCTCATCTAGACAAAAAGTTATACAGAAAACATACATTACCCAATCTTTTGAAGCTGATATACATAAAAATTATATGCAACTGAAAATCTAAGGACAAATTTCTTCCCTATGCCCCTCCCTGAAATGTTAAGATATTTCTCCAAGGCCTTTTCTGTAAACAATAGAAGTGAAGAAAAGCAGGGAGGGAACCTTTTCATTGGTGGTGCCCACTGGTGGAATTCCCTCTTCAGGGAAGCCTTTTAATGCCATGTGAAAACTTTCTCCATTTGCCCTGCCTTTTAAGATGTTCTTTAATTATGATTTTATATTGTAGATACTCACGTATAAGTCTAGAAATGTTAGTTTAAAATGATCCAATAAAACTGGGTTGACTTTCCATTGTCAGTGTAAGTATTGTATCATAATTCTTATTTTAAAAAGCAACCATTTCTGACTATAGCAGTGAAAAAAGAGAGTTTAGTGCAACTTGGAAGAACCTAAAAGAAGCACTGACTCCCTCTTCTCTCTCTGCCATGATGTCACTTGTGCTCTTTGAGTATTTGGTGGGGAAATGATGGTGCCGGCCAGGATCCGCTGGTCCCTAAGCTCTTTCCCCTCTCTGTGGAGTGATCCATAGTTACCGCCGCCCACATCCCAAAGTTGCCCTTGACATTCTTGTAACATCAACTTATATACTAGTATCAATGGTATTTTCAACTTGACATTCTTGACATCAACTTATACACTAGTATCAATGGTATTTTCATTTTACTGTACAATTTACCTGATTTTAAATTGTGTTCTAAGCTATTGTAAAAATACTTTTTGGGTTGATGAGAAGCTACAGAAATAAATGAGCATATATAGGGAATGTTAATTCAGCATCATTGGATTCTGTCGTAAGTAAATAAAAACAAACAAGGAAGCTATTATACTACAGTGGCAGGGAAGAAAAACTCTATTTATACTGAAGGATAGCAACAAGTCAAATGAAACATAGAATAGGTTTTACACAAATTAAATGTATGAATTGACGCACAAAATATGGGTTGGATATTAGCCGCAGGGCTAGACATTACTACTGGTAAAAGGATCTGGAAGTGTTTCTCCTTCTCCTTTTTTCACATATACAACACACACAGAGACATGCGGATTATCTGTCAAACAGTCAAACAAAGAGCTCATTCAAAAAGCGCATTCAAAAGCTCATTCTAAAAGTCTAGGATGTATGAGAGTGTAATATTTATAAACCACTTCCATATTCCCTGATGAGATTACGCTAGGAAGTTACATAGTTTAACTAAATAAGGAATGTAAACAGTTTGGAATGATGCATCTACTAAGATATACAGAATTGCTGACAGGAAGGCTAGCTTTCAGCAGACGCTTGGCGTGTTTTGGCTCCAGTGAAGTTGAAAGAGGAAACTTGCATTACTAACTTTGCACATTTTGGTGGGGATTGAACACAGGGAGTTTTACACAACTTTGGGGAAAGCCTTGCCCTGCCAAAAACAGATATTGGGTCTAATACTTTATTTCTTATAAAAATTATTGCTTCTCAACCCACCAGGGCTCCCAAGACAATACATAATAGATAAAAACATTTAAATTAAAGAATACATAACGGATATGCTTCTGGTGCCAATCCAAGGTGCAAACCCTAAATGGGTAGAGACCTCAATACTTGACACACCCCACCACCACTGCCATTCCCCTTCCTTGTGTGTTGTGCCTTTTTAGTTTGTAAGCCTGAGGACAAGGAACTGTCATATTAAACAATTATAAACTTCAGTGGGTCCAAAATGCTATGGCTAGGCTATTGACCAGGGCTGGTTACCAGTATCATGGTGAAGCAGAGTCATTGGCCTATTTCCACACACAATTCAAGGTGCTGGTTTGTACTCTTAAAGTCCCACACAACCTGGGTCCAGATTGTCTGAAAAGCTATCTCCTCATACAAGCCAGTGCAAGCTTTACAATCTGGAGGAGAATGCTTTGCCTCAGTCCTATCACCTTCACAGGTGGGATTGGAGGGCAGATGGCAGATGGTAAGGAGTTGAACTGGAAGACATTGATTACTTTAGTTTTAATTGGTTTATATTGATTTTTATTATATGATTTTGAATGTTTTTAATTGATATGTTATGTATGTTGTGGCATCTAATTGTTGCCAATCCGTACGCTGCCCAGAGTCGCCTTCGGGCTAAAAAGAGCGGGATAAAAATGCTGTAAATAAATAAATAAAAATCTTCACAAACAAAGATATAAAACCAAACATCATGTTTTTAAAGTCAATTTCATGCCTCCAGAGATTCAATCATTTTGGGCATGACATCAAGCAATTGGTTATTCCTAGTGGCGTGACAACTCATATCTGCTATATAACATTTGCCTGGAACGGGTAAACTCAATCATTGCCAGATGAGTAAAAATAAATGGAATTGGCACATTTAACCCTTAACTTCAAATTGTGTTGTTAATAGACATTGAAAAGTTGTGTTTTGGTAGTGTTATCTGGGTGGGGGTTCTGGGAGTTGTAATTCAGGAAGTACTGTGTTTGAAATCTGATTTCCAGCATATCCTTTGTACTGAACCCGCTGTGTGTCATTCATATAATGAAACTTTGCTGTAATGAGAAAAATAATCTTCCTTACCCTTTAGATGGATCAAGAGCTAAAGACCTTGGGTTGTCCAAATCTTTCCACACAAGAACTTGCCGATATAAACCATCTAGGCGTGCCACTTCAATTCTATTGGTTCCAGTATCTGCCCAATAAAGGTTTTTCCCCATCCAGTCTACAGCCATTCCTTCAGGGTAATCCAACCCAAATTCAATCACGTGCTCTACTGTACTTCCATTCATGAAAGCTCGGCTTATGGTCTACAAAACAGTTTTGTTGAAATGTTATAGCATTTCAGGAATACAGACAGTTTATAAGATTTAAAGAATATTATAAGACTTCAGGACAAAACTTCCATGTTTTTTCCCTGTGGGGTATGAATGAGTAAACCACTCATGACTTAATTTTAACAGTGATTCACTCATTATTATGCATCCCCGAAAGCAGGCATTTAAAGGATAAAATCTGTAGGACTACTAAACATATGCACACTTACTATTCAAACAGACATTGTCAGAAGAAACCATACAAACAAATAGTATTTATACTTATCTGCATTTATCCCTTTTGATTTCAGTATATTAATGAAGCAAATTTATTCTGTTACCAAATACAATTCATTTTAGGCAGCAAATCCATCACCAAACTAATGCCTAGAAAGGAGTACATCACAACTAAATGAGTATAGCAGCTCAGGAGAACAGTTAATGTGCAATGAGTACCTTTAGACTAATATCTGTCCAATAAATTCTGTTGTCAGATACGTCAAAATCTAGTGCAGAGGCTTCCTTGACGCCAGTAAGAGGAATAGCTACATCATTATTATTTGTTTCCAGAGAAATCCTATGAATGGCAGCTCTGCTAGTAAAAACAAGAAAGGCTTCTGGAATGATACAGGTCTTCATATCGCTAAGTAACTCCAGGCCGATAGGACAGGCACATCTGCACTCTTGTGGTGTGAAGAAACAGAGGTGGCTGCAACCTCCATTATTCTCAGCACATGGATTTGTTCCTGGAAAGCAAAGAGATCATGTGAAGGAGAGAGAAACATGGCTGGGGTGTAACTGCATCTGACATGGTTATAAACACCAGTGCCATGGGAACGGTTATATTTGAAAGATCCTATCCAAGTGTACAAGTCTGCCTTCTATAATCATTCTAATTAGGGAAAAACTGGCTCCACCCTCCCTGTTTATTTCATTCATGAAAAAGAGTTGAATGCCACATCGCTCAAAAGTTTACCTCAACCATGAAACACAAGTCACTACTTTCAGGTTCAGCTCTTTATGTGAATTACTGAATCTACACCTTACACGTTTGCCACATATATTGCTAAAATAATGTATGTAAATGCCTATGACAGAACTCGACAGAACAATGGCCACCAGACCGGCTTTCTTTTTTAGTAGATTTTATTGTATTAACCTAATGTTTTTAACTATTTATAATTATTGTTTTGATGTGTGTTTTGTTGTATTGCTTGTAGGCATTGAATATGTGCCGACTGGAAGCTGCCCTAAGGGCCCCCCATCCCGGGGTTGAGAAGGGTGGGGTACAAATACTCTAAATAAATAAATAAATAAATAAATATGATTGTGATTTGTGTAATCCAATAAAACTCTTACCTGAAACTTAACCAACAGCATAAAGAAGGGGCAAGATATGCACTACTTCATACATGATTATTTTCCCCTTCCACAAAGATGGTTCGTGACTGTATGTAGAAGGCACATGTGCTCTAAATCTACCACATTTTAAATCATAGTCTTCACTTAATTCTTACACTGCAGCATTTAGCATTTGTTGAACTTAATGCTCAGCCATCCCCCTTTCCTTATGTTCTTTGTCCTTTTGAACTCAGGAGTATTATTTATTTATTTATTTGCCGCATTTTTATCCCGTCCTTTTTAGCCCGAAGGTGACTCAGGGTGGCGTACAAATTGGCAAAATTACATGCCACAACGTATGTATAAGTCAGTGAGCAGGGAATTTTCATGTTAATTTTTTTAAGTTGCCCTGGAAGCCTTTTTGGCTGAATGGTGGGATATAATTGCTCTAAATAAATAAGAAAACAAAATAATTCCAGGTATATGTTCAGCAACAAAACTGCACTTGCAGGTTAGATCATCTAAAACTAATCCATCTGTTGAAGGGCAACTGATTCCAGGATCCAAAAAAAGATGAACCTGTCTTTAGAGAAAGACAGGTTATTAATATGAATCTACTTGACCTTTCTACACTTAGCAAATACAGTACAGTACATTGTGTCTAGCAACTGAGAAATAGAAGGCCAGGACCCCGAAGAAATTATAATATAGGCAGAATCAAATAGTAAGGTGGCAGGAACAGTGTAAAAAACTCTGAAGGGGACCTTGGAAAAAGGGGGATGGAATATCTCCTTGGAAGCTAACATAAGTTAATGAAATTGATTGAAAAGGTCTTTACAGAGGACAAAAATCTGACCATATAATGATAAACAATGTCTCTGTTGCCATTTCCAAGCTGTTAAAAGTGATGCTAAAAATCAAACTAAACATGCATGATTTTATAGAACATTGGCATGTATCACTAAATAAAAAAGAAAGAGAAAATTCTAAAACAATTATAGTCTCGATTTTGAGTTGCATAGTATGAATTTAAATTGTTCCATGGTGGTAAGATAGTGTAATTGATATACATTTTTCGTATTTAACAATAATATCTTATTCTTTGTACTCATTTTGCTTATCTATCGCTGCCCCCTCCCAATGTGCTTTGCTCCTCCCCATCTGCTTACTGCCCAGAGACAGACAGATTGAGTCACCATGGATAAAGGAAGAGTGACAGTGACCCATAAGGAAAAGGTTGGTGTAGCATGCAGGTTAAAAACAGGGTTAGTTTCTATAGAGGAGATGCAAAGTGAATAGAGAGGAAACTGTGCGAACTGCTTAAAACCTCACTTAGAGGGAAGGGTTGTGCTTTTACAGGTGCAGGAACTGGGAAACATATGCTCAGTCATGTCAAATCAGAGGGCAAGCTTTCATCTATGTTAAACATGGCTCTTTCAATAGACATGAAGGACATGAATGGTTGCTCTTTTCAGATATCATAATTAAATTGAAAGCCTCACTAGACACAAAATAGGTCAAAAGAACATAATGAGATCTGCAGCTAATAATGCTTTTCTTTTACATTAAGGGTTTTCAAGGTACTACAAGTGAAGAGAGTATGTACTGTAGCTTTTTCAATGCATCTCTAAAAATCACACTTGTTTCTCATTTGCAAAAACGCAACACAAATTACTAAAAATTACAAAAAAATTCTACAGCACAAAAAAGATAAAATAGGGATGCATCAACACTATTTTGACTGTCTGCAAGAAAACCAGGGGAGTAATATTCTATTAAAACTACCACTTTGTGTGATTATTTGGAAACATTGCACCAGATGGCTCTTTCCTCTCTGGTTATCTATAAATAGCTTACTTTTAGAATTTTTATAGAATTTTTGGAAAATGGGAATTGAGTTGTGTAGACAGATATTTAAAAAAAACTTTTGGAGAATGTATTTCACAGAATCCCCCAGCTAGCATGGTTGCTAGCCGGCTTGGCTTGGGAATTCCAGGAGCAATAGTCCAAAACAGTAACATTTCAAATATTCCACTTTGCAGCTCCTTAAACAATCCAGACATGGCTACTGTCATTATAGGAGACTGATGGAAAAAATATCATTCTGGAGCACAACATGGTAACTTCATATTGTTTTCACTTACCAACAGCTTTGGTGACACTTGCTGCTTTAAGGCCCATCAGATCTGGCAACTGATCAATAATGATGTCCCTACTTGCCCTTATCTTGTGAACTCTTTCAATGCTTCGTCTCTGCCAATCGGTCCAGTAGATATAATCTCCCAGCAATGTAAATCCAAATATATGGGGAAGCTTATCTTCGATGAGAGTTTTTCTCATGGTTCCATCCAGGTTTATTACCTGAAAAAAGTGATAAGAAAATACAAAATAGTTCAGTAACAATAAATAGTTTGGTCAATTTATATTTTAAAAATTACTTGTAGGATCTGACCAAATCTGGTTCAGTTTCTGGCTTCCAATTACCGCCAGCCAAATTTCATTTTGAAGCATAAAAACAGGACATGAAGAGATTTCTTCACAACATGTGATATTGAAAGAAATAGTGCCTTTGTTCATTAATGTACTATTTAACTAAGAATGGATGATACACATGCAATCCCTAAAATGTTTAAGAATTGTATAAACTTCTGTCCTGCTTATCTTTTGGCAGGGGAATGGCTAAGAAGGTTATCCAATACAATGAAAACATTAGTCCAATAGCTGATTAGTACTATTGCTTTGAGGCATTTCATCCAACTATTGTTTCATCTCCTCTTAGGCTTTTTGTGCTCACAATTTCTAGAAACTGCACATCTCTATGTTTATGACTAGTACATAAATGTCTCAGCAGCTGAGCTGTTTCCATAGAGCAAAGGCCAGTCTCTTCAATAACGTGAAGGCCACCATTTTAAAAAAATGCAGACTGTGTTTATTTCAAGCTCCAACTCCTTGTCTACTTTAGAATAAATTCACAACAATTTTTCTCCTTCAAATTTACTTTCCTGTTCTTCAGTCTGATACTTCTTTTGATGCTCTGGACCATGTCTATAATTATATCCGTAAAAGACTATCCAATGGTGGCTTTGCCTTGGAAAATAATTTATATATCTATTACCAATAAGGAGGTATTTGTAAGATAATTCCTAACTATACCATCAGCTGCTGTCAGCGCTACATAATATGCATGTGTTGGATTACTTGTAAAACTGCATGTTAAAACAGGATCAAGGATCAAGTAGCCAGCAGTAGAGCTTTCAGCAAATAAGATATATTGAATTTGTAAATGGCACCTGCAAACCCATGTGTCACAGCAGTGATATATGAGAAGAGTTGGATCTTATCAGCAATTCCTATGTATCAATATTGTATTTCATTCTCACATGGGGCACTTATTTAAGGTGCATCAAATTAAAGCAGTATGAAAAAAATGCTGCTAAAATGTTCTAACCCAAAGCATGGATAAGGAATGTATGGCTATGCAAATGTGGTTGAACTAGAAATCCTGTCATCCTTTGTTACTTACTATGCTGGCTAGGGCTGATGCCACCCATAGTCCAGCAACATTTGAAGGTTACACTACTGACACAAATTAATCACTGTCCCTAAAGTAGGAGTACACCTTGGGTTGATGAACTTAAGGTAAAGTCCATCTATCAAGTAATACTGTCATCCGACTGTCCTGGATGAGTAACAATTCCCTTTGTGTGAAAGAGTTTGACAGTCCCATCACTTAAATTGCCCTGTGGTACATTATGTGCTGTAGATACACAAACACTGTGGTCTGGCAAATGTCTCAAGCTCATCATCCAAGCAAACCATTGCATTTATTTTCATATGAGGAAAAATATAGTGTTTTTAAAAAGTCATCTGGAAATTTATTTTGCAAAGGATGTTTCATGTGTCACTGGAAAATACTGAAGGACTACTGCTGGTGAGATGTTCTTTCCCATGGTAGTTACGTTATGCTGTTGCATGAGGATTTTTTGGTTCTCCACGCTGTTCCAATTTCACTCGAATCTACATGAAGGCAAGTAACTTGTAGCCTTCAAGTTATTGTTGAACTAGCTCTGCCAGCACTTCCAATGATGGTGGGAGTTGCACCCACAACATCTGGAGGACCACAAGTTGCCCAATTGCTAAGAGAGATAATTGGAGCATGTCAGCCTGCACTTTCCATCCACCATTACTATTGACTGACTTGAACATCTAGAAGACCCTTTCTCAACCCGGGGATCACAAGGGGGTGTCAGAGGGGTTGCCAACATCCACAAAACGCTTCCAGTATTTTCTGTTGGTCATGGGAGTTCTATGTGCCAAGTCTGATTCAGTTCCATCACTGGTGGAGTTCAGAATGCTCTTTGATTGTAGGTTAATTATAAATCCCAGCAACTACAACTCCCAAATGACAAACTCAAACCCCTCCTCCAACCCCACTAGTATTCAAATTTGGGTATATTGGGTATTTGTGCCAAATGTGGTCCAGTGAATGAAAATATATCCTGCATATCAGATATTTACATTACAATTCATAACAGTAGCAAAATTACAGTTATGAAGTAGCAATGAAAATAATTTTATGGTTGGAGTACACAACAACATGAGAAACTGTAGTAAGGGGTCACGGCATGAGGAAAGTTGAGAACCTCTGATCTAGAAGATCAGTACAAACAATATAAAAGGGATGTGGTTGAGTGGTTCATCTGGACTCAGAGGGGAGGGTCAAGCTATTCTACATAGTTCTACAATTACTCTAAAAACTAGTCTCAATCTGGAAGCGCTAGCAGAACTAAGCACATGGCTCTGTTTCACAACCTTTCTACAATTAAGTATGGCTAATGTGTCATTTAATACGACTCCAGCAAAGAGATTACCTATGCAGTGGTAAAATCTTGTTTGGACTATTAGGTTTTACTGACCATTTTCAAATATATTTAGCCTCTCTAAAACAATCTACTGATTACATCTACCCCACCTTTCCAGGAAACTCAAAATCAAGTGCTCCAGTTGACCTACCAAGTCAATCATCAACAATAATACAAACATATACGGTGAACACATTTTTAAAAAGCATCACAAGGCTAGCCTTGCTATCTAGTTTAGAATTCTGTATTACAAGTGGGCCAACCAGATGCCTTCTGGAATCAAAACATCTGGAAGACACAAGGCTACTTACCCTTTATCCAGTGCCACCTTTATTTTATTTTCAGCACCAGATGAACCCACCCCTCCACTTGATGAAGACTTAATCTGTTTTAAGTTTCTACTCAGCCTGTCCTCAGACCCCTTTCCACCCATGGACTCGGCTTCCAACTGTACTGGTTAGATATGCTTGCCAATGATAAGGACTAAATCCATCAACCAATGAAACACTGTAAAACCAGAACAGCTAACTGGATAAGCTTGTGGTGAGATTATTAACAGACTATTTTTGTTGTTCTTTCATTCTATTAACTTATAAATTCTTTGAACAACACAGTAAGTGTATACTCATGAAGTTCAACAGCACAGCGTTCACAACTGGATGGCAATCTGAATGGTTATACAATTTTAATGCCTCATCTTTGCAACACCATCACAGCATACTCTAAGGCAGGCATCCGCAAACTACAGCCCTCCAACTGTTTGGGCCTCCAACTCCCAGAAGCCCTAACAATCTTGTTCAATTGTCAAGACTTCTGGGAGTTGAAGACCCAAACAGCTGGAGGGCCACAGTTTGAGGATGCCCGATCTAAGAACTATCAGCACAAATGCAGTTTTATTTATACATAGACTCCTCATACATTACAGGCCTTCTATAAAATGTGATACATGTGATCTCTGCAGTTCAGCCAACTTCTCCTGCCAATGCCATGGTCCTTCAGCCAAAATTAAATTGTCTCTGAATGTTCATTTGAAGTTCACATGCAAAGTATGGCCCCTGCTGTTCTATCAGTCCTTTTATGTATGAATTTTCAGGGGAAAGAAAAAAAGAAGCAGAGCAGCATTTTCACTGCCAGTATTTACGCTCCCCTCTTGTGCCCTGTAAATTCCTGCACAATCTGGTCTTCAGCACATATGGATCACATTGTGAACAGACATTTCACATCACTGTGATGGCAATGAGAGCCACAACATTATTACAGAACAAGAAACTTCAAATCCTCTTTTGGAATAATTATGCTAATAAGATACAAGCACAAACATAATTAACATCTACTATGCATATTTATTTTTATGTGAAAGAATTAGTTGAAGAGAAATCTTAGCAGAACCTTCACTAAAACTATGATAAGGGAGACACACTTGGTCTGTTGCAACTTATAACAAATCCTGAAATTAAGCAACAATTGTTCTAGGAGTAGCTTCCCAACTATTCTAAATAGATTTCAATTCTAGAGACCTCTTCTAATCATGCTTCAATGTATAGAAAAAGGTTTTTTTTCCTGTTGGATTATTATAATACAGTATGTTTAGGAATGTGATGCTTGACATTTCTCTGTGTCACTCAAGGCTCTGGTTTGCAAACATGAGGCAGTTTTAGAACTGGCTACACAGCAGTTGTGCATTACCCCTTTTTTTTGGCTAGAGATTTTTTAAATTAAAAAACCCCATGACAGATCATAGACAAAAAAAGTTTCATCTAAAGATGGATATCCCAGCAAATATCAAAATGTGATAAACAGCAAAGAACCTTCTTGGGAACATGTAATGAATTCAATATGCAGAGCTTATCTGTATGTTTTATTTACACATAAATGTGATTTTGATTTTAGTTTCTTTGCCTTACTCTGCGTGTGGAGTCCGCTCATCAGATTATATTGAAGAGTCAAAAGTGGAAAGATTCCCCAAGAAAGAGGATAGGGAGGATGTCTGTCCCAATTCTTGTAGTTTCTATATCTAAAAAGATGTTCCTTCACATATGTCAATACTGTAGATTGCACTCTTCTGAATCTATGTGATGTACTGGTAAATATCTGGGGAAGATGCCGAATTTTTACATATAACAACCATGGGCCACAGTTCTGTTAAACCAGCGGTTCTCAACCTGTGGGTCCCCAAGTGTTCTGACCTACAACTCCCAGAAATCCCAGCCAGTTTACCAGTTGTTATGATTTCTAGGAATTGAAGACCCACAGGTTGAGAACCACGATTTTAAACCTATGTAGAATCAGTAGAGACAGAGATTTGAAAATAGGTAATACTTTTTTGGATGCCTTTTTGCTTTGTAATTACCGACATATTTAGCACATGTGGGGCTCCCAGTGGCGCAGCGGGTTAAACCACTGAGCTGCTGAACTTGCTGACCAAAAGGTCATTGGTTTGAATTCAGGGAAGCTCCTGCTGTTAGCCCCAGCTCCTGCCAACCCAGAAGTTCGAAAACATGCAAATGTGAGTAGATTGATAGATACCGCTCCAATGGGAAGACAATGGCGCTCCATGCAGTCGTGCCAGCCACATGACCTTGGAGGAATCTATGAACAACATCGGCTCCTTGGCTTAGAAATGGAGATGAACACCAACCCCCAGAGTCTGACACGACTGGACTTAATGTCAGGGGAAGACCTTTACCTTACCTTTAGCATATGGCAATGTGAAAATGTGTCCTGAATTATTAATGCAATATCAAGAACCTGTAAATTCTAGTTATTGAAGATTTTATTTAAGACAGATTTACAGGTTTACTTGCCTTATCCATCTCCCCTTGTTATTGAAGTCATGATTGAGCAATCTGTGGTCCTTCAGGTGTTATTGGATGATGAGGAACGACAGGGCATGAAGTCCAACGACACATGAGGGACCACAAGTTACCATATGGGGCAGAAAGTATAACCCATGGGCCAAATGCATCCTCACAACACCAGAATCCCCTTTCCTGAATGTGAAGAGTCAGCAAATATTTGATTTTCACTCCCAAAATGTCCAATAGCTAGGGTGGCCATATTCGACTCCCTCAAATCCAGGTATTATACACATTGTTTCATTTCTCCATACAACGCTTCAGATATTGTACCATGTTTCACAACTGCAAGTGGTCCGAGCAAATCCATATAGAGTAATGTTTAAAATGAAAATATTGAAACAGGAAGAGCCAAAATTCAAATCTCTGCTTGGTCACAGAATTAATCATGTGATGATGGGCCACTATCTCTCAATAAACATGCATTACAGGATTGCTGTGCAGATTGATCATATGAAGTACACACAAAAGAGTAACAATAATAGTAATCTTTTGTCATGCACTAACACTTCCAGTAGTATTCTCATCTCTCTCTCTCTCTCTCTCTCTCTCGTTCTCTCTCTCTCTCTCTCTTTCATTATCATTTTTTCACTGATGACAAAAAACAAGCTCCATGAAAATACAACACGAATCGCCTAAGAATGACTGTCACCTGATTCCAAGGGAAAAGGTGGTGGAAAGTAGGAACAAATAGCAGAAACTGAATGGGAAATGAGGTAATTTGATATCTTTCAGATCTATAGATCTATTTCATTGTGTTTAGGAAGCTGTTTTAACATATTTAACTTTTCTTCATAATGTATTGTACATAAGCAGGTCATCCAGACTAGTATACCTATGTTCCCATGCAATTATTGTTTGATAATGCCAGTTGACATAATAATGCTTATACTTGTCTTAATTTATGTTCCCTCTTGCTTTACTGATTGCATCCTCACATGAAACTGAGGGAAATGTGCAAAAGTCTGCAAAAGTTTATGCCAAATAAACCTTTGTTAGTCTTTAGTTGCACTGTTGGGAAGATAAGGGTAAATAAATATTAGGATTAGTTGGCTTATGGACCCTCTTCCCTGATTTTGGAATATCTGTATTTGCATATATGTGAATTGCGAGATGTCTTAGAGACCCAAGGCTAAGCACAAAAATAATTTATGCTTCACACACTCCTTATACACATAGCCTGAAGGTTATGTGTTAACTGTAGATTTTTCAATATAATTAATGGGTTTGGTTAAATTGAAGAAGTGTGTGAATAGTAATTATAGTTGGATAAGGTATTTTACATAGTAAGATATAACCATTATCAGGAAAGTCAGGGGTGAAATGTACGTTTCTTTATTTCTGATCTTTGTTGTGGTGTCTTTCTTTCTATTAGTCTTTCTTTTTTCTTTCTTTATATATTGCTACTGTTTCTTACTGTATTTTACTGTATTGAAAATTATCTAATAATAATATATTTTTTAAAAAATCAACATTTCTGAAATTTTTCTGAGAATGTATCCTTTTTGGAGGCTACTTCCTGACAGTTCTCATACCAAAATAGTAGTAGTGCTGGCAGAACTGCCAACCAAAAGGTCGCAAGTTCGAATCTGGGGAGCAGGGTGAGTCAGCTCCAGCTTCCCATGTGGAGACATGAGAGAAGCCTCCCACAGGATGGTAAAACATCTGGGCGTCCCCTGGGCAACATCCTTGCAGATGGCCAATTCCTCTCATACCAGAAGCGACTTGCAGTTTCTCAAGTCACTCCTGGCACGAAAAAAAAGTAGTAGTAGTAAAGGATATGACTAAGATTTTTTTTTAAATGAACAGCTCATTTTCTTTTTTTAACTATGGGTAACCCCCATGATTTTTAAAGCTACAGTAAAGAAACACATTAATAAATTCTTTCCAATGTATTTTACAAGTGTTAAAGAGAAAATTCACAAAGAAAAATTCATGTTAGAGAACAGTCTTCGAAATAAACTTCAAAGGTTTACTCTTAAGCAACTTCACCACTGATATTCCTATTCACATCAGAACAAGAGTGAATTCAGGACTGTGGGGAAAACGATACAAAAAGTCCTTGCTTATTTTCATTTCTAAAAATCATGAAGCGTCGTGCTTAAGAACACTGTGAGAACATTCCTTCTGATGTGTCTGCATTTTACAAATAGGGCACAATAACCCCTATTGTTGAACAGCACTTTTAAAAAGACATGCTTCACCTGGTACGTGTACAATTCCTTTCATGTGTTCAAAGACACTCAAATGTTTACTTGGTTTAAAACCATGGCACAAAGAATCCGGTTTATTTTAGCAGAATTGGATTTCGGACTTTTAAAGTTTCCACTGCTGCAATAATTCATTGTACCGTAGATGTATTCTGCTTCTGGAATAACCTTGCAGGTGTGCAGCTTTTATTGATTTCTTCTACATATTCTTCAAGGAATGAATCCAGAGTGTAGCTTTGTACTGAAGTATGAAAATCTGCCAAACACGTGTGGCTTTTACTCTCAAAGTTTACCTGAAGACAAGCCGCTGCCAAATCAACAGGCAGCAGAGATGAGTTCCAATGGTTTCATAGATATAGGTCAAATGTATCGCAACCACACTTTTCTATCTTCCATCATTGTAGTTGAAGACTACAATTGAAGACTATAGTTTTCTGAAAGCAAAAACCTTTCCTTAAGTATCAAAATGGCACTTTAATAACAAGTAGCTCTTTTTTTTACATCTTTACCACCGCAAGACCATAGGAAAATAAAACAAATGCTACTGTAATACACACAGTACAAAATTCCCACTAACAAAACCAAAGCAAGACACACTGAGATTTAATGGCATATAACTGACTGAAATTTAATGACATAGTAAATTATTAGTAGGAGGATGAATTACGCATCCCACTCTCTCCCCCTCCCACCCTCCCCTCAGGCAACACACACTTCCATCAATACCTAAAAAGATTCTGTAAACTATGTTTCATTGACGAATTAAAGATCAATGCATGTTGCTCTCCCCTCTTTTAATTAATATGTTTTAGGGAATTTCATTGCCTATAGCTACAAAAGTACAATTATGTTTGCCAAATATTTGGGAAATATATTAAGCAATGGCCTTCTTTAAACTCAAGACCTATAGCTCATAAACATGGAAATACCAATATTTGTTTAAATCCATCTAATAAGTATCATTAGATCAGACCAATGTGGTTTTTGGTTTCCAATGAAAAGAAGAGTTTATCTTTTTTATTGACTTGGATTCATTTGGATCTGGTTGGTTTGTTATTTGTACTTATATTTATGAATTTACTATGGCATCGAATGTTTGACATTTTTTGTTGAAATCTGCCCTGAGTCCCATTGGGGAGATAGCGAAGAATACAAATAAAGTTTATTTATGTGTTTATTATTTATTTGATGATCGATTCAAGGTAATAAGCATTTTGTGGCCACGTAAGATGGTGAGTCACCCTTTTCCCCCTTCCCAACCCCAATCGCTCTGGAAATCCATCCCAAACATCCTCTTTTTTGTGGTGGAGGGAACTACAGCTGAAAGACCTTGTTCTGCAAGCAAAAAATTAAAATATAACAGGTTGGCTATTAAGGGGGCAAAAAAACCAGTATGTGTAATTTAAATAGTGAATCCTGAATACACCATTAACCTTCCCACTAAAATCTAGCTTTCTAAATGAGGCTGTCATCTAGCATTTCCCTTTATACATTCCATAGCTGGTCAGGGGTATTTATCAGTCTTGTTTATTTGCAACTACAGTGAGTCATGGGAATTGGTTGCAGGACTTCCCATGGATACTAACATTTGTGGATGTTCATGTCCTATTATATACCGTACAATGGCATAGTAAGGATTGCATTGAGTAGACACATGAAGGGTTATTAAATGTGCATAGCATAAGGGAGCCAAAGAATAGATATTCAAATGGCTTTTGCAGATCCAGTGAAACCTCGACTTACAAGCAACTCAACTTACGATTTTTTCAGCTTCGAGTTACAAGTTAGCTCCAAGTTATGAACTAGCTCCCAAGAGGGAAGCTGCGGGAGGCCCATGGTAGCAGCAGTGCCACCACCTTATCCTTCGCCTGCAAAGCAACATGGCAGCCAACCCAGGGCTTCTCAAGGGGTGGGGGGCAGGGCTTCCTCTCCCCTCAACTTTCCCGATGCGAGGAGGTCTTTGTGTGGGCCTTAAAAGAATGTGCGCACATCACCCTCCTTTTTTCATCAGCCTTTGCAACCATATATGGCATATTGACTTCATGATAGCATTTAAATTGTGATGACCAAGTTTCAAAACAGAAATCATAGTCAAAGGCTATCAAAGTGGCAAGATTTAGATCCAGAGAAAGAAACTGGCACTGAAGGGAAATAATGGCATATTTAGGTTAACGTGGGGTAAGAAAATTTGCATATCTATTCTTGTGCAGTCAGTCTTTCCTTGTAAATATCCACCTCTTGCTTTAATCTAGTGATAATTACTAAAGAGGAACTGGTAATCCAAACAATTCTAATTGTAGAAGTCACCAGAAACAATCCTGTTAGTAATTTTGCAAGAGGTTTGTCATTTCAGAAATATTTAAAGCAGTTGGTGTGTAACACTGCGGACAAACAGACTATTAACATTTAAAAACTCTACCTTGCTATAACTTGGTAAACAAAACTAGAAGTAACAATTCTGATCAAAATGTATAATAATTGTTGAATGACGTTACAATGCTTATTAATGTCATTCATACAGATGGTTTTATTGTTATATGTTTGTTGCTTGTACTGTTTTAAAATGTTGTGAGTTGCTTTGGATCCCATTCAAGGAGAAATATGGGATATAAATAATAATAATAATTATTATTATTATTTTTATTATGCAAAATCATGTTGCCAGTATTCTATCTTAGCACATACAGCCAGGACGTAAAATCTTTAATAGATTATTGTAAATTTAATACATTTATATAGTAGAATGTGCTGGATAAATAAACATATTAATAACAGTAATGTATGTTTAAAGAATTCAGACATTTTAGATCTTGAAAGTTTTCTAATTATTCCTATGCTCTCAAACAATAATTTATGGTATGTTAAGGTATTTTAAATGAAGACAATTATTTTCATACATAGAAGATTCACAAAAACAAAATTTGCAAATATAACTGCAGTAAAGGGGAAATTAAATCAGGATATAGGTATGGATAGGATTATATATTTGAATAAAACATCTATTAGATATATAGGTTAATCTTTCTATATAAGATATATACATTTATGGAGATATCTGATTATAGCAACGCTATCAACAAAATGAAGCTATGAGCAACTGGGGAGAACTTTTTCATCTATCAACAGCAGACAGAAAGCATTTACAAAACCCTTGTAAAACTGGAGTAAATCTTAGCCAAAGTCACCAGAGACAAAGCAAGATGAAAACTGACAAAGAATTCAATGTCTTCAATGGTGCACAACAGGGTCCCAAGGGAAAGTTAGAAAGGGGAAAGGCAGCAGGAGAACCTAGAGGAATTGCCAATGCAAAGGGCAGAGGGGGGCGCCTTACGCCGAAGGAAGTCTTACAAAAGGTGACAAGAAAAACATATGGGGCATCACACCAAACTCAGCATGTAAACATAACGCTGTCTACAATCATAAAAACTGAGAGACAGCCAAGATTACAGTGAAAAAATAATTCAAAAACAAGCATAGCACTTCATATTGTCTGCCTATGCCAATTTTCCAGAAACAGGGAGGAAGAATTTGAAGTTAAAAATAACTCAAATCCAACAGGGAACCTCTCATAGTTTAATTTGGGAGCCATCATTTTATTTTTTTTCCATTGTCTTCTCCAGCAGCTGAAGTACTATTGTTTTTCTATTCTAAATCAACTCCTTCTAGAAAATTATGGCAGACCTTGAGCATTGTTTATTTACTTTTTAAAAATATACCCTTAAGAGTGTAGAAAGAATAAACTAGTTTTCAATGGAATTCACTTGTCAGTTTTCATAGTAACAAAACCAAGGAATGCTGAAATACTAGAAGGCAAATTCAAAAAAAATATCATACAGCAAGACCAGTAAAAGATAAGAATAAATTAAACCAACAATTTTAACCATAAAGTACTACAGTTTTCAATGTGAATATTGCAGAAAACTTCAAAGTTACGTAGGAATTTGCACTCTCACGATTCCTAAACAATTGTGCTGTGAGACAGTTTTAAAAATTGCCTGCCCAGGCAGATAATTTATTAACCACCCTCACCCATGTATTCCTATCAAAGCGAATGGAAGTGTACCAGTCAAAAGCAACCCCTCATTCCATCCCTTCATCATCTCCTGGTTTCTTTTTAGAAACCTAAAAGGGGAGGAGAAAGGAGTCTGACACTGCATTTGCATAAGTGCACAACACCAGGGATTTCTCAGCATTCATAACGGCCAAATCAACCAAACAAATTGCCCGAAGACTTGCAACAGTAAGCTATTGGGGTTCTTATGTCGGCAACTTCAGAAGTTCAATGGGAGAATACAATCTTTTATAAAATAAAATAAGAAAACTCTCCCAATCACAATTCTTGTTCTGTCTTTCAAAACCTGAAGAAGAAAAAAACCTGTGCAGGGCTAATTTAGCCTCCTGACTAAAGAATGAATGCAAGATAAAAAGGAGCCGACCGCTGGAAGAGCGCCAATAGCGAGCTTTGGGGAACAAAGTGCAAAGAGAACCGTGTTTGTTCTGCATTCAGAATTGTGCAGGGGACTCCGCAGATGAGATGGCATATCTGGCTACAGGTCCAAGCACACACATTTATTACGCACAATGCGGCTGTTAAAAATAAATTGGAGATTAATGCCTTCTAACCAAAAGTGCAAGAAGAAGAATTCCTGACCAATTCAATTCCCACAAGGAAGGAACAAAGTTTTCTTTCAAAAGTCACCCTTTGCTGGGAAGGGTGCTTCAATGCCGGGAGCCCCAGTGGAGGAGGAATAAGACAGCTCCTGGCTTTCTATTTATAATCATTCAGGCAGTGAATAGTTTCATTCCAAATGCCACAAGGCATACATGCAACCTTTCATTCCAAGGGCCTGGTTTGTGCTTCATTTCATAAAGTCCAGGGCTAAGAAGACAAAAAGAAATTTTTAACAAGTGTGCAACAGAAACTGGGGGAGTGGGGCACTGGTTTAGCTTCTTTATCAAACTAGACTTTCAGACATTGACATGAAGGGTGGGATGGGGGCTCTAAAAAAAGCCCTTTCCTTTAGAGTGTTGCTTTTTAAAAGAAATGCAAGCCCAAAACTGCGTAAGTTTTTGTGTGCATTTTCCCCCTTGCTCATTAACAGTGAATACTAGTGTCCTGCTATTCAGGCAAATCTTGGGGTGGGGTGGGGGGTAGAAGACAAGGAAATGGAATGGAGGGGTGCAAGCATTTCAATTAGTTGGCTTTGAAGGGCCCTTCTGAATGAGAAAGACAGAACACACTTGTCAAATGCAAGTTCAAGTGAAAGCCACTTCTGCCAATGAAGTGTGCAGATGGCTGTGGGGGTTCTGCTAAACCTTAGCTGGGCCCCCATTATGTCTTTATTGCTCACAAAAAAGGCAAGGGTCACCTACAGTTTAGAGCAAGTTAGCTTCCTTTCCCACAGGATGACTCTAGTCAATCAAAGTGGCGAGGAAAGCCTTCCCTTTTGAGTGACTGCTGTCTCGTCAGGGCACTGAACACTTGCACAAAAAAAAATACGAGGGGGAGGGCATAAAAATATTCCCACAATTTCAGACAACGGTTGCATAGAAGTGGCTTAAGTATTCCTATAAAGCAAACTATACTTTTTCTTCAACAGATTTCCCAACTGGACAATATAGCATGGAGCTGAAATGACAGATGCCCTCCATAATTCAGGCTGCAGAGTAATTCAAGCTCAACTATGAATTTGCCAAAATGAAATGGAAAAATCACAGAAGGACAGACAAATATGCCTGTATTGAGTTAATAGATGAGAAAGAAGAAAGAATCTCCCTGTACTGAAAAATTAAAAGAAGATGGTTATAAAACATGAACAAAACTACTGCATGCATACACATTGCAGATTGGATTTCTTTGCAACTTATACCAATGTAGAAATGAATTGTAAATTCTTATATGAGCAAATACAACACAATATAATTACTTTTGGACATCACTTGAATTAATTTACACAATATCCAGAAGTGCAGTATCTGATGTGCACATATGCACATGTGGATTGGAAGGAGGTAGGTGGAGATTTTCAACTATGGAAGGCATGAATGGACCTACAAATAGGCCAACCTTTCCTGTGCTATTCAGCGGTGTGCAACAAGAACATTTCTTACAAAAGAAAATATGGATGGGGATAAAAAAAATGCTCAATGATCTGAATATTCTCAGGAATATGGTAACTATGGTGAAGAAAATGATATTTTCTGCTTTTTGATTGCAAACCAAACTCAAACTACAAAGCAATATAGCACCATATTCTCTATGGCATTTTATTTAACTGCCTACATAAAAGAGATTTATCAGTATTACTTCATCTCAGAGCAGAGAATGCAATACCCAGATTGTATGAAAAACTCAATGAAAGATGTCTGAAAATGTACTTAGTCCAGAAGTAGACAGACTTCAGCCTTGCTAACTTAAAACAAGAAAACAAACAAAAATCCTTAGGGTCTACCAACCAAAACTGAGCAATAAACAGGAGGAAGATTTAATTACTGCCAATCTGGTTGAGCCCAGTGTATGCCGATTGTTTCCAGAGCTGTTTTTACCTTTCACACACCACAGTTCCACCTGCCAAGACTAAAGTCCTAAACCTACAAGCAACGTAGACTGAGTCACCTCATGGGACTTCTGTTACGTGTTATTTGATAAGTTCTGAATTCACAGTAGTTCTCACTGTTCTTTTTCCTCTTGGCAGCCACCTAAAATTTCCAGAAGCTTCTTTGGAGGGTCAGGGGACCCTTTCCTGAACAATATCAGATAGATTGGATTGGAGTTGTAAGGAAAATAATGGAATCAGCAACCTTCCTTTGTTTTTGTTTTTGTTCATGTGGCTTAGAGTCCAAGTGAGTCTCCTTGACGGGTGGCCAGGGCTGCTGGGTGAAGTCACCAAAGACTGAAGTGCTGCTGATGGTGGCTTCTGTCCCATCACCATTACTAGAATGTAATTGCCTGGGGATAGTATACATGATCAACAGTTTCAATCATGAGTTCATCTGTGTCATCCCCTTTCTCTGAAAAATTATGAGAGTTGAGTTTCTCTTTTCTCTGACATTAAAACAAAGAGTATGGTCAAAAGTGGATTTTCAGTGCTTTTGCCATGACCAGTGAAGAACTAATGTATAGCAATTGGAAGTTCAATCCATTCACAAGCTATTAATCTCCTGACCAACTACTTATTCACAAGTAGGATCTCCTCTATGTGCTGTGAACTTTTGTCAATCTGTGATCCCAATTTTAATATACATGTGGAAAACGTCTGTGCACACAGAAGCTACTCCTTTATGAATGAAGATGCATGCATCAGTTATTTCCTCTTCTGCATCAAATTAACATCTGAAGAAAGCAAGTGAGTTAAATAAAGGCAAGGATTTCCTCACTGCAAAATAGTTCACCTCCTTGTTTAAAACTGATTACTAGAAAATAAATTTACTTGATCATCACCAGCATCTGGAACATAAATATGACCCATAGTCATATGAATGTTGTAATATGTAGATCCTTCAAAAAATTCTGCCCTCTTTAATTCAGTATTTCTCTTATTATATGAACAGAACAAGGCAAGGCTGTTAATTGATCAGTTTGTCCAACCTGAATAAGATTTAAACCAGGAACTTTTTGCTCAACAACCCAAAAGTTGCTACTACAGAACCATCCAACATTATTAAACTTGGAGGTCAAATCTCAGTAGGTACAGAATCTTTTCTGAACTCTGTATTTGTCGCCTTGTGCACCATTTACACTTTTTACCTTATTTCTTTCTTTAGGAGGCACTCTTATCTGATCCAGCATACCAAAGTACACATTTTCTGGACATGAATCAATCAGCATTGCATTGTGACATTGCATGTATGTCTCCTGGGACATACATCGGAGAGATTTATAGCAAGGCTGATGCTGATGTCATTCTTCCACTTCCTAAATGAAATTCTGAAAACCACTGTAATTCTAAATGTACAAAACAGTTCCTCCAGGAAAGCAGCAATGCTTGGTTTTCTTTCTAAACCTGCAGGAAAACACATGCTGATGCTACATGGGTAAAAATAACCTTTAACCGGAAGCAGTATTTAAGCATTGCAGAACTTGTATTAGCTCTTTAGCTTTTTAATTTAGTGACTTCTCGGGATTTCCTTTTGATAAGGTTACTATATTTAACAGGGCAGACACAATTCAAATAAAAAACTTGGCAAGAATCCAACACCCCTACCCCCATGTACCAGAAAAAGCATGAACACGCAGACACTTCCACTCACATGAGGCAAGGAGAACAGTCCCACCCACTCACATATGTAGTCCTTTGGATTTTCTACAAAACCATAGTAAAAGATCAAGGGACCCTTCACAGCAGCACATTTTGCAGCACTGATCTGCAGCTAGGGGACAGAGTGGAAGTGGATGACACTGGAAACATACATAGCCAGAGTTTTTGCTCACAGAGTAAAGTTTGCATGCAATGCCTGTGCTTGAGGGTTCCCATTTAAAAGCACAAACCACGCACCAAATGCATAGGAAGTGATTGAAAGTCAGCATTCTGTTTCAATCAAAGGACCTAAACGATTCATTATCTGGGTTTCAGACATGGGTAGAAACTATACTGTTGCTGTGCACAGTGGCCTTTAGTTGTTCCCTGGAGGTCAGTCAACTCAGTAGTGCTCATGATGATCAATGCCCGTTTCTCCTTTGAGTGTGGGAAGGCAATTGCTTTACTTCTGACACAGCCTCCTCACAGTTCAAAAGGTCAGATTCCTCCTATTCAGGGGTTCCAATGGGCTCCTCCGCCCAGTCCCATTTTTTGAAATAAAAGTTCATTTTGACATAGGTTAAAGAACACACAATTAATTGTAAGTCTTAAAAAAATACAGCTTGTCTAATAACTTTTAAAAACTTGGCTAACTATGATCAGCTTGTATAAGTACAAATGAGGTAACCTTCCATTCCAAAGATGAATTGAAAAAGTTTCAATAAGTAAAAAAGAAAAATCGCAGACTAGAAACTTTAGAATTTGGAGACAAAGGGAAGTCTTACTCAAATTCTTTGTTCCTTCTCATACTATGGGTCCCCTGTAACAAGGACATTTTAGTTTGGGTGTTGGGTGGGAAAGGTTATGCCAATTTGCCCTGCAACGAATATGTTGAATCAGACTTTGATTGCATTCTGATTTTATTTATTTATTAGTTCTTCCCATTTTTAGAGTTTTGCCACAAAACTATGCACAAAGCAAATATATATGCATTTTTATGAACAGATGTTAGGATGAATTCCAAGACAGTGGGTTCATTTGCACTCTTTTAAAGTAACACCCAGTAAAAATAATAGTTCTGCTTTCTTTTATCTTCATGTACACCAGTAATTCTCAACCATCCTAATGCCGCGACCCCTTTATTACAATTCCTCATGTTGTGGGTGACCCCAACCATAACATTATTGCAGTTGCTACTTCATAACTGTAATTTTGCTACTGTTATTAATCGTAAGGTAAATATATACATGATGTATTTTCATTCACTGAACCAAATTTGGCACAAATACTCAATACGCCCAAATTTGAATACTGGTGGGGTTTGCGGGGGGGGGGGGGATTGATTTTGTTATTTGGGAGTTATAATTGCTGGGATTTATAGTTCACCTACCATCAAAGAGCATTCTGAACCCCATCAACAATGGAACTGAAACAACTTGGCCCACAGAACTCCCATGACCAACAGAAAATACTGGAAGGGTTTGGTGGGCACTGACCTTGAGTTTCGGAGTTGAAGTTCACCTACATCCAGAAAGCACTATGGACTCAAACAATGATGGATCTGGACCAAACTTAGTACAAATACTCAATATGTCCGATATGCTACTGGTGTATTTTGAGGGGAAAGACCCTCAAATAGCATTCTGAACACCAATAAGGGAATCGGGCCAAATTTCCCATACAGAACCCCCATGGCTAACAGAAAATACTGTTTTATGATGGTCTTTGGCAACCCCCCTGATATCCCCTCGTGATCCCCCCCCGGGGGCCCCTACCTCAGGTTGAGAAACATTGATGTACACTAAGCCGTACTAAAACTATTATTTAAAGTATTAGCTTTAATATATTTTAAATTGCCGAAAAAAATGATTGCTAGATAGAATTCAACAATATGACAAACTTTCATTATCACAAAAAATACCACCACCACCTCACCAAAAACCATTCTTTGTTCTAAGCTTACATAAATATTTTCACAATATTTTCACATTTTTTGAGCGTGACAAAAGGGAGCAAGCTAGGGAAAATCAAGCCTGAAGCCATATCAGCTGAACTTATGTGAGTCTGCAGATGGAAGCTTATGCAGATGGAAGCAACAGACTTGTACCTCACACTAATGACCTCTGTCACGCTTCACAGACACTTTTCAGCTGGCCACAATACTTCACATAATGTCTTGATTCAAAGTCTGCATCCTTCATGAAAATAGCTACACCGTTTTTTGAAATTCTGAATTTTAAAATTAGGAGGTACTCAAATTTAAGAATCCTCTATGTGACATTTTACCCCTAATTTCAGCCTCAAAGTGGTTTAAATTAGAAACATGTCTAATAATAGCTGAATACTTCAACAATGTTTAATTAAGCCCCAGGATCATTCAAGCCAAGGCTGAAGAAGATAATAGCAAATGACAAAACTGATTTTTAGAAAGAATTAGGGACTTCTACACGTGGGTGCCATGGCTCTTTGCTTCATTCTCCGCTGGAACCTTGTAATCCGTATTAATCTGTTTGTCCCTAAAAAAATACCATTTTCTGACAAGGTCCTAAATTTAGTTTCAATTCATTTATGCCGTTTACTTTGTGGCAGCACAGTCTGTTGACACAGATATATTATTTCCACATCTACTATGTGAAATCTCCTACAGTCCTTGTCTCTTTCCCTGCTCGGCTCCCACCCTTCTGCACATACTGCCAAACTAACTTAGCAAAAAGTTTAAAAAGCTGGGAACAATGTTACCACAGGGTGCCAAATTTGCAGTGAAAGCCCCAAAGGCTGTTGTCACGCAAGGTTTGACAAGGCTTGCCAAATGGTTTCTTCAGGATATAAACTGCTTGTGAAGTGACTGAGTCCTTTGTATTTACAGCTGAATGCTGCAGATGGGAAGGTCTCTGCCAAGAAAGAATAACTGCTGTTCCTGCCATGTGAAGTTTTACACACATAAATAAGGGCACGCCCCCTCCTACGTCCATGGCGGTATTTTCCTGCTTTGGAGGACGATGGGGGCTTTCATCTCAAGAAACAGGGTAGGAAGGGAGCAAGAAGACATGAGAGCACATAAATATAAATATCAATTCAAATAAAAAGCCATGTTGTTTGCCTTTAAAACATTTATGGCAGAGACGTAGTGAAGCATCCAATAAGTTTTGTGAAATTGCAAAGAACGGGCAGAAGTGTTCATTAAATATCACTGGCCACGGATCTTGCCAAACAGCCACAAACTTTTATTCTTACTAAAAAGAAGAGCATGGAAATTATATTTTTAAGCAATTGCTTCTAGACTCCTCTAGCAAGAGTCTAAGAACAAAAAGCATAACCATCCTAAGTCTTTGAGTGCACAGCCTTCTGACTATCCTAAATATTTTATAGGGTACAACCCAAATATTCAGAGATGTAAAGGAATTTTAATGAAAGAATGAGAAATCAAAATAACTCATGGATTTATTTACTTCAGGAAAAGGAAAAGCGTATGAATGGGAAACAGATATCAAAAACACCTCCTTACACCTCTCTATATTTCTTTCACCTTTCAAGAAAGTGAACAAGATATCAAAAACACCTCTTTACATCTTCCAAGAAAGTGAACAAATGGCACACCAACTTTATTCATAGCACAGAAATGCATATTTGATACTTTATTGCTCAGTTAGCAATACAAGAATCTCAGATACCAGGAATCCATTTCTTAAGGGAAATGCCCATAAGGTCAGTTGTAGGACATGTGCTTTTCCAGTCAGAATAGGGCCAGATGGACCAATGAACTGATTTATTTATTTATTTATTTATTTACCATGTTTGTATCCCACCCTTCTCAACCTCAAAGGGGACTCAGGTCTGCCTTACAGAGCCAACAATTTGATGTCACATGTACTCATATATCAATTAATAAACGAAAACATTAAAAAGCAACCAATTAAAACATAACATTAAAGCAACAATTAAAATCACACAATCCAGGTCATATTCCAGGGCCAGTCTGAGTTGTCCTTATGTTAATTTATAGTCTCTTATTGCAGTGCTCCTATTATTGACCAAAAACCTGATCCCAGAGTTACTGCTACTGCTCTGGAAGAGAGAGAAGAAGAGGAGGCGCAGCTCTGCCTTGTCTTGCCCCAAAAGCAGGTGAAAGCCCCTCTTCATTCAACTGCCACTGCCTTGGCCTCAGGGGGATCTGCAGTATCTGCTGGACTTAATCCCTTCTCCCCTCCATCCCCTTTTCCTTTTGTGTCATGTCTTAATTAGGGTTGTAAGCCTGAGAGTAGGGAATTGTTCTATTGTTCTTTTACTTGTAAAGAATCATGTACAGTGATGGCACTGTATGAGATCTTAGCTATAAGATCTTAAATCATTTAATTTGACCTTAATATCCAAAGTAGTATTTTAAAAAAATTAGGCAAATAGAGAGATAATTAAAATCATACACTTTTTAATCCAGCTATATAAGCATGAGCACACTTTTTCCTGTTGTAAAGTAACTTCTTAATGGTTTTATTTTCCCTTTATAGTCTAAAAGGCATTTTATCGTAAGTGCTTTAGAAAGAGATGTGTCATTCGAACATCTTATATTTAAGCATTATTACTTCCAGTCTAAGAATTACAAATAGCAGCAGACTTTCCCAACCTGCCACCATCCAAATGTATAACTTCTGTCACCTTGGACTTTGATGGCTAGGTGTCAGGGAAAGCATAAATCCAACACCTCTAGAGAGCATCAAGGTTGGGCTGGATTATAAAGTAATTTTTACCAGAAGGATTGATATATACTATTTGTTTGTTGTTCATTCGTTCAGTCGTTTCCGACTCTTCGTGACCTCATGGACCAGCCCACGCCAGAGCTCCCTGTCGGCTGTCACCATTCCCAGCTCCTTCAAGGTCAATCCAGTCACTTCAAGAATGCCACCCATCCATCTTGCCCTTGGTTGGCCCCTCTTCCTTTTTCCTTCCACTTTCCCCAGCATCATTGTCTTCTCTAAGCTTTCCTTTCTTATCATGATGTGGCCAAAGTACTTCATCTAATATCCTTCCCTACAGTGAGTAGTCAGGCTTTAATTCCTGAAGTATGGACTGGTTGGAGCTTCTGGCGGTCCAAGGCACTCTCAGAACTTTCCTCTAACGCCACAGTTCAAAAGCATCTATCTTCCTTTGCTCAGCCTTCCCTAGGGTCCAGCTCTCACATCTGTAGGTCACTATGGGGAATACCATAGCTTTAACTATGCAGATCTTCATTGCCAGTGTGATGTCTCTACTCTTCACTATTTTGTCAAGATTGGACATTGCTCTCCTCCCAAGAAGTAAGCGTCTCCTGATTTCCTACTAGTATTTGGCATATATTGAAATCACAAAATACTTTATTTAGAATGAATGAGAAATACCAAATAAACTACATGTTAGAATACAATTTTCTTATGAGAAAACTTAGAACAATATTGGTTTTAGAAAACATCTCTAAAGTTTCTGACTATCTGATAATTAATTCCAGATTAAGTCAGAACTTAAATTCATTCTAATAGTACAGTTCCAGCACTTCATGCTTCTGACAGTACCATCCAAAGCATGTCTACAAAGAATAAGTCCTACTGAATTCAATGGGATTTATTCTCAGAGTAGAAATAGGACTGCAAAAAAACCCATAAGTGAATTTGGAGGCTATAAAACAACTACAGAACCCTCATTTCCACCCCACCTCTTATTTACAAACCCATGTTGTGCTTGAAAAAAAGTATTCATCATAAAATCATTTCAAGAAAACAATTGTACAAATCCTAATATTCAGAATAGCTCAGTTATTATCACATCAATCTGAAAAACACATGCTTTTCTACTTACCTCAATTTTGTCAATCTTTGCATCTCCCCAATAAAGTTTGCTTTCTTCAAGATCCAAAGCCAAACCATTAGGCCATCCTAAAGAAGTGTTCACAAGGACTTTCCTCTCAGAGCCATCCAAATAAGCACACTCAATTTTTGGATTTTCACCCCAGTCTGTCCAGTACATATACCTGTTGAGAATCAGAAAAGGGCATGTTTCACATCTGCATTTGTGATATCACTGCAACTTCAAGTTGTGATGCTCGCAATTAATTGATATAGGGATAAATTCTTCTATATTCGTCCATCATTTGAAAAAAAAAAGTGTATCCTTATGCTACAAAGTGTATCCTTATGCTGCACTGTTCTATATTTGCAGTTTCTAATAAGGGGGAAGGAGAAATGAAATGCATTTCCATAAATCATTGAAGACTTTGGTACCTGGAAGGCTTTGAGGGCTAACAATACCACATTCATTTGAAAACTAAGCATTGGGATATATAAACAGGCTGCACCAAGAAAATGTAATACATGTGAGGTTACAAATTATCTGTTTGCTTCATCTGTTTGTTGTTATTCCATCTGCACTATGATTTTAAACACATTCCTGTTTATGCAAATGCAAATTCTTGATCGTAAAGCTACCTATTTAGTTATATTATCTAACAGGAACCAAACCAAGACCCTAATTAAGATTTTCAAACTGATCCATCTAGTAATTTGTGTCCCTTATGAAAAAACCTTATTTTTATTTTCTTGTTTATGCTATAAAATATACATTTCTTATGATGAAACTTGATATTTGCACTTAGGTTGACATTCCCCTTGACAAATAGATGTGATTTGACATTTCTGTGCAAATTCCAGTGATAGGCAACTTTCATTTTTCAGGGGGGGAAAAACTATTGTTTTTGATTAATTTTGTATTGGATTTGACGTGAAACAAAATTTAAGTTTGTTGTTTATTCGTTCAGTCGCTTCCGACTCTTCATGACCTCATGGACCAGCCCATGCCAGAGCTTCCTGTCAGCCATCACCATCCCCATCTCCTTCAAGGTCAATAATATCAATCTAATCAATGCCAAGAAAATTTCCCAGTACTCTATAAAACAAAGACAAAGCTAAAATTTCATTTTTAAAAAACTGATTAAAACCCTATAACACTCACCCCATCACAGGATTGAGCACTATTGCTCTGGGTTCATCTAGGTTTTCTGAAATGAGGATTTTTCTTGATGTCCCATTCAACCGTGTGACTTCAATGCGATCTGTACCAGTGTCTGTCCAGTATAAGTTCCTGGCCACCCAGTCCACTGCTATACCATCCGGATGGTCTATTTCTGTTGATACAATTGTCTGAGCTCCTGTTCCATCGAGGAAGGCCCGACGAATGGCTCTGACGTCATCGTCGGTCCAATATATGTAACCATCAACCGGATCGTAGTCTATGGCAATAGCATGCCTGATATTGTCTATCTGCAGGATAATGTCAGTGAAATCTGGCATGTCCAATGAAATTCTTCGTAAATCTGTTCTTCTGGCAAGCAAGAGTACTTCCTCAGCACCTGGGGGGGGGGGGGGGGGAAGGATCACCAGTAATCAACAACTGCCACTGTGCATTTATTATTCAGAAGGCAATGACTTGATAAGCCTGTTCAAATTTGTTCACTTAGGGTCACGGAAGAATGAACCTGGCTGCTAAGAGCTTCAGCTGATTTGCAGCATGAAGACAAAATATTCACTTCTGAACCTCAATGCTTTTATTTTCTGCCAAATCTTTAACATTTCTATGTAAGGAAGAGGAAAAATCAATCCAAACTATTGCACTCAAAAGTGAAAGGATTTCATCAAGAATATAGCTGCTTTGCTGACAACTATTTAGAGATGTAAGGAGACAACAGAACATTTGGGTGATATCCACAAAGCTAGAATGCTATTTTCTCCATGAAACAGCTTGCTGTATGAAACTATTCTGTTTTTTATTTTGTTTTAAAAAATATAAATGTTGAGCAAAATAAAAAAAATACCTAAATGCAAAATGTTAGTTATCGAGACTGACCAACAATAATAAAAAATGAAAGTGAAGAGTTGTACCTAAATTTAATTTTCTTTCACTGAAAAAAGGCCACACATTTTATAATAAGCTTTATATACCATATTCACAAAGTAAAAAAAAAATCAAAACAGAATTATACAAGCAAAGGATGTGATTTCAGTTTGCTAATACAATGAAATCACATCCTTTGCTTGTGTAATTTTGTTTTGGAGGAAGAGGGAAAAATGTCTAGACTCCAAATCCCACGAAGCTGTCAACTCAGCCAACAGTTGTTTCCTGAAGGCACAGCATTAAATTCAGTTTCCATATTCAGCACTCTTTAATATGCAATATGATTTGAAGAGAGGCCAAAGTTATATGAAGCACACTGTGGAACGAAGATCACTTGCAGCCTGCTTCCTTTCAGGTAACTAAGGATTGCAGAAATAATAATTAATATTTAAGATTTGAAAAAGTCTATTAACTGAACACATTTCAATGAGGAATGTGCTTAATAAAATTCTACAAATTAGATAGTATTTAAATTTGCTGTATTATATTTTTAAAAAATCTCCCAACATCTTAATATATGAGCAAAATCATAGTAAGGAAGATATAAATATGCGATAAATATTGATCTCAGAGCAACTTGCCATTAAACTACTGTAGCACAGTATCAAAAGCTACAACACATACAATGAAAAACAATCATAGTCTCCTACAAAGCAAAATGAACATGATGGGGGAACCTTCCACCAACATACTTTTACATAATAAAGGAAGAACTATACTCCTAAAAGCCATCATTTAATTTCAGACCATACCATATATCTCCACAGGTACTGTTTGCAGATGAAGAAAAAGGAGAATCAGAAGTGCACTTTTAGCCACCTCTGGTTTCACTTACAGTGGTTAAGAATTCATCTCCAGACCATTCATAGTTGCTGTAAACTGAGGCTACTGAATGAAACTATACAACATACATAGGTAGCAAGTGTTATGTTCTTCATCTGCATTTTCTCCTCCTATACTACATGTGGGCCTAATTTTCTCTATCAAATGAAGCTGATTCCACAAAAAGAAAGAGAAGTAATAGCTAATAAGTCATATGATTAGGATAGAAAGGGGTATCCAAGACAGAACAATCCAAACAATCCAGATGTGAAGGACCACCAATGTCCCGGTATCCATTGGGGGGACGGGGACTCTTCTACCTCTTTGGGTCTCTCTCTACATCTTGAGACCCTATCTCTATCTCTCCCTTCATTATAGAAAAAGATCTAACCTCGAATATCACCCAAACTTTGCAGTTTTAGGATGTTAGTGACAGAAGTTTTGATTAAGAAGACAGAATAGAAATACATGCCAAAGCCATTCACAAGGGAGCAATGTCATGATAGAGCCCCTGGGTCCCAAATGACTTTAGCAAATCTTTATTTTCATTTTTTTCAACATAATTTCCCAAGCTCTGTTGTTGAATCTCTTGTTAAAGATCCAAGATCTCCTGGTCACTGAGTGTTGTAGCAGTGGCCAGAGTTGCTTTCCTCCTCACTCACGTGTCCATAGGCACCAGAACAATGGTAGCACATAGCTGAGCTGTTCACTCTGAAAGCTACACCCTTTCTATCAAGTGGAGAACAAATTTGGCCTGATTTATATGACTGTGCTTCCCACATAGTTAGTAAGCAAGTAATGTATGACCCCCCCCCCCCCTGCTTATTCATGGAACTGATATATTCATTTTTCACATATTCATGTAAAACCTCCTAAACAAACTGCACTCTCTCTCTCTAGGTACGTTTATCAATCATTCCCCCTGAAAATAATAGGATGGCTACTATCCATGGATCTGTGTATATATGGCTTCTTCCACACAGCTGTATAAAATCTACACTGAACTGGATTATATGGCAGTGTGGACAGATAATCCAGTTCAAAGAAGATGTGGATTATCTGCCTTGATATTGTGGGTTATATGGCTGTGTGGAAGGGCCCTCAGTAGATATGGGAGTCACACTATAAGCATTTTCTTGCTCACTGTCAACTCATGATAACCACAAAGAAAGAAAAATGGATGAGTGCAAGGTAGTTAGGATTAGAAGGAGAGGGGCCGTGTGGACACAGCTTATTCTTTCAGTGACAAGGAATAAGCTGTGCCACAAATAGAAGCCCCTTCCCCATGGCTGCTCATATCTTGCCTCAGTGTCCCCTGATGGGTACTATACTAAGGAAACATTGCAAAGAATAGAAGTCCCAGTTACTGGCCAAGAAATGTATACAGCAATCTGCTATAATGCAATGCAGGGATGAGTAATTTATAGCCCACATACCAGATGCAGGCCGCCAAGTCCCTTTTACAGACCCAGGGCTTGACGGGAGCCATCACTCTGTGTGCTGCCTGAAATATTCCCTGCAGGGCATGGCAGCTGACTGTGGCATTGCCACCTAAGCTCTGCAAAGTTGCGCATAATCTCATAACTTTGAGAAAAGTACAGGTGGCTCAACCAAATTGACAACAGGCACCGCTGTTGCCATGACAGAGAGACATCAAGGCCTCAGAATGGGAAACAAAACTGCCTTGAGCAGCCTAATGGAATATTGAAAAATAGCTTCTCTATAAAACAAGTTATATAATGCCATGCCTCATGCGGTAAGCTTCAAAGAATGTGCAAGCCCCACTCCCCTCCAAAACCAATCTAGTATGGGGAGAATATTTATTCAAATGCAAGCACTAAATGCAAGAATGTATGGGTATCTGTTTACGTTCACTGTGGACTAGACAGGTGGTGCTTAATTTAATGGATGAGAGTAAGCAGAGTCACTGCTGCCAGACTGGCTCAACTGGAGAACTAGACGGGTAAACACATGGCGATGCATTAAGGCATACCTATGCAAAGAAGCAGGGAACTGCTATCAACTGCTGATGGGCTTAAATGGCAGAACAGGAAAGCCACAGAGAAAGACCACAGACAGAAAGATTTTGATGTTAGCCATCCAAGGGGCTTTGTATTAGGCAAGACCTTTATCCTGTTCATTCACATAATTTTGCATGTGTGTTTCCAAGTCTATGTCCAAACATTGCACTCCTGCTTTTATAAACTTCTTAGGCTTTTGCACCACTTTCCCCCTTCTTTTTTTCTTACCAAGAAGTTTCTATGAAAAAGGGAAAGAGAGACCAGGTACACAATGGCTTTTCATTGGTGATGTTCTTCACCAAGGAGCATATACAGTTTCAAGATTGCACGTAAGGGATATTTTCAAATACATTTTCACGTGTCCATGGACACCAGAACAGTAGTAGCACACATCTGAGCTGTTCACTCTGAAGGCTATACTCTTTGTACCAAATGGAGACCAAAGCTGGCCTGATTTATATGACTGTGCTTTCCACATAGCTAGTGTATTGTTAAAACCTGGTCACCATGACCCATATATGCAGCATTAGTAGGTCTGGGTTCAGTGATCATGCTTGCTCAGTTTTTCTATGTGTGCTTAAAATTAGCCCTTTTGAGGATCCAAGGCTTGCAAGTAATAAAATGGTAAGACATCAAGTCACTTGGCAAAATGCTGCTAGAAAACATGTGTTTCTGGGGAATTACTTAAAATAGGATTGCACTGATGTTTTTATTTTATGTTATGTTATTTTGTGGTTGTAAAATCAGATTAGTTTTTCCCATATCTTAAATTCTTCTTGGGAAATATATTTTTCTTTAAATTAGGTCATCTTTAAGTTATATAGAACATATTCATCCTTGAAAATAAATGAATCTATTTACAAAATGGACAGATTGTTATAGAGACTTGTCCACTTGCATCTATAATGGCTCTATTCTACGCCTTGCCCAACCTTGTCATAAAATTGAAATAAATAACAACTCTTTTGTAGTAGGCAAGTGTGCCATGACTGATCTCAATATGGAAATCCTCTTCTCTCATGTGGCACCAAGGGTTCTGAACCCAAGCACTGTGTGATCCAAGCCCACTCAATTTATACTTGTTCAACTCTCTCCCAAAACAGCAACATAATCTATCAGGGTGTGTCGATATAGTAGTGCAAGAGTGAGAATTATAATGACTAATGGGGTCCTTTTGTGCAGTCCTCAGGGTCCCCACCAATCACTAATAAAAAACCAACGAAGAGAACAATTGTGCCTCTAGAAGCCTCCAGGGGGCACAATTGTCCATTTAAATTCTATGTCTCAATTCCAGCAACTCATTTATCCAATAAATAAAACCTGGGGTGGGGGATTCTTAAAATATTAACTTGCTGTTTCATAGACATGGGTAACGATAAAATTGTGGAGATCTAAAAGTACAGGCAGAAATGGGAGGATGTTCTCCTTGGATACTCTTGGTTCCACATCCCTGTACTAAAACCAGGGAACAGTAACATAATTTTAGCCATTGCTCAGCTTTTTCTTTCTTTCCTTTCTTTCCTAGAAACCCAGTGTGACCAATGGCTCACAGACCATGGACTCTGAGTGGTCGTAGATGGCTGACAAAGCCAGAATGGAAAAAAAGAGAAAGATGGTATTTCTTATTGTAATGAAACATACATACACACAGATTTCTACAAAATTTCCAGCTTCCTTCCCACTATGGAGATAGTTGGAAAGAAGCATATAATTAATTTATTCTTTGAAAGTTTTAAGCAAGGAAAGCAGCTTCAGATCCTACTTTTTTAACGTCAATATCCACAACGGCATATAAATTAAAGACACGTGGACATACCCTTTTCATATTGTTCCTCGCTTCTGCCTCACCCTCAGAATGCTCTCTCTCTCTCTCTCTCTCTCTATATATATATATATATATACATATATATATATATATATATAGAGAGAGAGAGAGAGAGAGAGAGAGTCCCTACTTCACGGATTTTCACTTTTTGCGGGTGGTCCTGGAACTTAACACCAGCAATAAGCAAGGAAACACTGTACACACAAAAATATTAGAAGTTTCAGAAAACCCAAAGTAATGCAAAAACCCTCCTGAAAGGAGTAATTTCTGCTGTAGAGACAGTTCAATGCACACAATCAAGGAGGCTTTCTCAGCATACAGAGTTAGCATGCAGTGAAGCACATTTTAGCTGAAGTTTCCCAGTGTTGTTTAAAAGACTATAAAAGGCTAAGAAACTGAAGAATGAAGCTGGACAGCTGCTTTCATGTGTATGTTTTTCAAATTAATGACCTAATAACTTCTGTTTGAGATGAGACATATAGAGATAGGACACTTACAAGAATACATTTGTCAACTACAGCTCCAATTAGCACTGTGACCTGGGGAAAATGAATGTCTCCAAAGGTCTTAGTAAAGCAGAGCTTGAATATGAAAGCAATCAAGATTCGCTACCATGAACACTGTCTGTGCTAGCACTGGTGTTGGGGGCAGGTCTCCATATCCCATTGCTGCCCAAGAGAGACTTTGTGATTCAGACATTTAGAAGTTATAAAACGTTTATGGGGTGCAGAAAGAGCACCATAACATTTCAGACCAACTCCTTCTGCTCCACTTTCAGACTTAATTTGGACAAAGTATGTTATGGACAAATAATTCAAATACAGAGCAAAACCCACTCCAAATAGAGACATATTTCTGACACACAGAGTGTGTCCAGGCCAGAATGCAAACACAGAAGGATGGGGGATTTGTTATCACAGAAGAACTCATCCCAGAAGTACACATCTGCAGCTCATTGAATTCCAAAGCCAGACAGCTGGGCCTAGCTGTTACTGCTCTGAACTATGTCCTCTAGGGCAGTCAACACTGAACCCATGCTGTCTCCAGCAATGTTCGTACAAGGAGCATAACATGCTTGGGGCAAGTGATACTGCAAAAAGTGGATATTGTTTTCTTCCTCAAGAATGTATTGACATTGCTTTCTCTGGAAAACAAAACATCGTCTATATAGACTTCAAGTCTCAGTTACTTGTCATCCTACTATCCAAACCACCATTTATACCCATTAGTGAATCCCAAACTATCACCTGGCACAAATATTCCTAGTCCTGAAGCTCTTCTCATTTTCAAATTTGAGATCAACCCAATTAAACATGTTGCAAAGTGATTTTTATTTAATCAAAAAAGTGTTTATCCATTAGCCAGGAGTGTAGTTCACTGTGAAAATTTGCAGTAGCAATCACACCAATTCTTAGTGATGCTGTGTAAGGTGGAGGTTGGAATCAAAAGTTGAGGCACCTGAGACCTTTCCATGTCTGGTAGTAGAGTTTATCTAGGTAAAATCCCCCACATATAAAATAGGACATAAAATATTAGCTTGAGCTTTTTCCAGATGCTTACTTCAAGTAAAGAATACAACCTCACATGCTATACAGGAATAAGAAAAAATCCCCTAAAGTCTAAGTCTATCACCCTGATGCTGGAAAGTTCATTCCTTAGCCAAAATGGGAATCCAAGGTATTATTTAATGCAATACACATGCCCTCAATGTTTTTAAAAGTCTGTGTCTACATCAATCAACAACTATCTGCCAGAAAAAACAGGAGGAAAGAATGTGCATATAGCACCGTATGATTCACTTAATTAAGAAGAAAAACTGCACAAATTCCTTATGTCTAAAAGAGGAAAGCAAGTAACCTGGGCTTTCTTTAGATTTCTCACACTGAAGTAGTTAGATTGCTATTTTATTTTTCAATTCTTCTCCTCTGGTACCAATACTCCACCATTATATCATGTAATGTATTTTATATTACCACAAGCGTCACAGATATATAGCTAGCCAATCAGTACTGTACAATCCATTCTAATAAGATGCCTTAGGAAAACATAGTAATGTTTGTTGAAACTGAAACCTCGCAAAACAGAAATATTTATCCAATCCCTAAACACCATAGTCTCAGTTTGTAGCTACCAAAAGGCAGTCAGAAAACAGACACAACAGCCTAGAGGTTATGTGATTGTTTCTGCAGCCATGGCAAAGCAGTGGGTCCTCAGTATCCACTGGGGTTTGGTTCCCGACTCTTCTGTGGATATCAAAATCCATGGATGCTCAAGACCCAATGTATACAATGGTGTAGTAAAATGGTATTGCTTATGTAAAATGGCAAACAACTCAGATGAGTGCTGGGCAGATCCTGAAGATCTGTGAAATGGAGGATATAGCAGGATATATTTACACATCAACAAGGCAAGATCCAGGTTTGATTTTGGATTTTTGTTGTTAATATTTTCATTTTGTAGTGGCTTGAATGTGTGAGTACAGAACTGTGGATATGGAGGGCCGTCTGCATTTAATCATTAGTTTTAAATTCAAAACATGAACACTAGTGTAACACTTTTGGAGACTGTTGCGTTGTGCTGCAGTTTTGTTTTTTTAAAATTTACGTTTCAGTTCTGGAAATGGCAGCTGTATTCTATTTACAGAATTAACTCCAATCAGAGCTGACAGCAGCAAAGCAGCCCATCTCCCCAGCTAAACAAGAGCTGTTTGCCAGTCTCCTCTTGGCCCACTTCACATCTGACAAGTGACAAGGCATCTACAATACAGTAACAAATGCTCCAATTTATCCACCCAAGCTAAACAAATGTAGACAGCACTGGTTGCCTTTGCTAATCCACACCATAGAATGTCATGCTATTTCTTTCCCATTTGTCTGTCTACTAATCAGACAAGAACAATGCTCCATTGTAGGTCATTCTTTAGCCCCTTTTCCCTTCCCCACAAGCCTTCTCCCCACAACTACTACGACAAAAGTTGCTAAATTTTTGCAGTCACCATTTTGCTGGGAATGACTTAGGGAAAAGACGAGGATTTGCAAATTCCAAAACATTGGCTGGTCAACCATACATCTTTGGAAAACAGCAACAATATAGTTTGACTGTAAACTATATTGTGCCAGATCCTTAAATACAGAATACACCCTTTCAATTAAATCCAAATGAATTCTTTGTAAAGCCATATATACATAGATGAGATAAATACAGATCTATTAAGTTACTATACAAGATTAAACTATTCGGAATGTTTTTTTTTTCCTGCACAAAATAAGAGAGGACATTGTTGTAGCAGTTCGTGAGAGTATTTGGGGTGTGTGTGTGTGGGGAAGGGGTGGTGGTGGTGAGAAAACATTATCATTCTAGTTAATGCTCTTGCCAGCTTTCAAAACAATTCAGGGAAGGATGTTTCACAGTTTTACACAGCAAAATAACGGGGCTACTGCAGGGTGTTTTATTTTACTTAAGTGAACTATTTTGATATATGGACTATTGTATATATAAGAAGGGCATTAAATATTTGAGAACTGTTTTATATTTACTCTGAAACAATTACTTTGCATTGTCCCACTGCAGAACGCTGTGTTGTTAACAAGACTCTTTGAGGGGGAAACTGCATTTACAATCCAATGAACAGCTAAGCAGCTGCTATAAATATGGACCTTCTTTAAAGGAGGAAAACTGTAGCAATTTTCTAAAGAGATGGTTTCAGTAAGATTATGAAACTCAAAGAAATATGAGCTTCCATGTCTTTCTGCAAAACAATTCCTTCTAGTTTGAAAAATAGACATATGTTGCATGAACTAATTGCTCCGCATTCATCAATGAAAGACTCTCCCTGAACGAAAAACCATGTGCTGGGTGTGTGCAAGCCGCTACTCCTGTGCAGAGGGGCGACCAATAAACGCTTCAAGCTTGAAGCAAGTTTCAATTTGTTGGATTTTTGTGTGGAGAACTATAACCCACCTGATCAAGCTGGTTAGTTCACGTCTCATAGCACTATGTTCAAAAAAGTGATGTAAAGGAAAAAAAATGTACATAACAGCAATGAAGGACAAGAACTGGGACTATATCTATGATGGGACTTGACAGCAGTTAACTACAAAAAACCTGTGCTATGGTTTCTTCCATAGGGTTGTAATTTTAAATTAGAGAAATAGGCAGTAAGAAAGGATTAACACTCTTTATGGCCCAGTCTAACCAGTTGATCAGTTACTCTTCATTAAAAAGACACGCACATCCAGTAAGTGCTGATTGCCAATCTCCTGCATTACAAGTAGCTGCATCCTAAATCAAGGTGAGTAAAAGCACTCTCAGGAACTAGACAAACCGATCTATGGAGGTTGTAAAACTATGAACTTAAATCAGAAAGTCAAAAATATCCTTTCATTTTGGCGAATGGTTTAATGCTGCCTATAGACACCAAGGAGTTAATTAATAAGACCAGGAATCAATTCATGTGGATGTTGGCATAAGAGAGAGAACCACAAAAGATCCAGAGCTTGGGAAAGAAATAATCCATAAAACTGAACCAAAAAGCTACATTCTTATGCAAAACCAGACTTCCTGTTCCCATCCCACTTTCTCCCCTTTTGACAGAAAGCCCTTTAAAGAATGTCTGGCCCAACAATAGAAAGGTGCTAACGCCATATAAACAGTCACTCATTCCTGTGCCCTTCGCCAAAGAGCTAGATGCCCAGTGGGCTGTTTCCCATTGCCAGAAACACAAAGTCAATATGAATGTTTTGAAAGGATTGTTCTGACCATTCAGCTAAGTTTTCTAAAGCTGTGAAAGAAGGTGTTTTTCAAGGGGAAACAAAAACCTTCGTTCAGTACCTTAGAAAGCATGTCAATAACACAGCTAAAGCAGGAGGAGTAAATAAAAGTGGGGCCTGCTTTCCAGTAGACAGAAGTTCCATTTGAAGCACACAAGGCCACACAAAGCCTCTGCAAAAAGTGGAGGGAGAGGAAGGGGCTGCAGGAAAATGCAGTGGGTAGCCACCCCATTCTCATGATTTTTGGACAACAACTACCAAAATCCCCCAGTCAGCATGACCATGTTTCTAGGCCCCAGTATGCGAGTACCCAGGCAACTACATTGGCTACGTTGTTATTAATCCTATTCCACAGAATCTGAACACGCAAAGTCCTGCAGTCAACATTCTTAAAACCCTAAAAGAAATATACTGGCTTGTAATTGTAATACTTCCCTAAACTATCTTTTCATAGTGTGAGTTCCTAAGTCATAGAACATACTACAAATAAGTCTTGAAATTACATTATTGAAATTGCCTCCCTTAGGTAAAGGCTTTCCCCTGACATTAAGTCCAGTCATGTCCGACACTGGGGGTTGGTGCTCATCTCAATTTCTCAGCCAAAGAGCCGGCACTGTCCACAGACACCTCCAAGGACATGTGGCCAGCATGACTGCATGGAGCACCGTTATCTTCCCGCCGGAGCAGTTCCCTACCAGTGGCGCAGTGGGTTAAACCCCTGTGCCAGCAGAACTGAAGACCAACAGGTCGCAGGTTCGAATCCGGGGAAAGGCGGATGAGCTCCCTCTATCAGCTCCAGCTCCTTGTGCAGGGACATGAGAAGCACCTCCCACAAGGATGATAAAAAAAATCAAATCATCCGGGCATTTCCTGGACAACGTCCTTGCAGACGGCCAATTCTCTCATACCAGAAGCGACTTGCAGTTTCCCAAGTCGCTCCTGACACGATAAAAAAAAGTACCTATTTGCATGTTTTCAAACTGCTAAGTTGGCAGAAGGTGGGGCTGACAGCAGAAGCTCACACCGCTCCCTGGATTCAAACCTGCGACCTTTCGGTCAACACGTTTAGCAGCTCAGCGGTTTAACCCACTGTGCCACCAGGGGTTCCTTGGCTCCCCTTAGAATCGTAGAAAAATAGAGTTGGAAGAGACCACATGGGCTATCTAGTCCAACCCCCCCCCCCCCTTGAAGTCTGCCTTTGAGTTTTCAGTATTAGCAGCTGGTGGGACTAGCTATTTTTGAAGTCCCTTACAGCTCTATGGTTCTGGAAGATGGTGTAAGAAACTAATCAACACAAAGGTCTTTGTTGAAAGGAACGAGGATGCATATTATAGCTCCTCTACTTCTAGCTGCTGCCTTATTACTGGAAAAATCTTAAAGGAAAATATGAGTACAGGTGAATGAATGTAGTGACAGAGTCCGGTATTATGGAGGGCAGGATTTCCAGTCTTTGAAAACTTTGTAACTGCATTTGGATGTGATATAACCCAATCCAAATGCTCAGTTTGACAAAGTTACATTTCTCTGGCTAGAGGGCAGGATATATACATTTTGTGATTAATAAATGATAAATCAAAGTATTTTCTAGTATTCCTAATAAACATGAGAACTCTATGGGTTGAGCCAAGGTTGCATATCCCCGTTCCTAAAGTTTTTTTTCCATTATTTGGAAATACAACCTGAATTAAAACAAACAAACAAATGAATCATTAATTTCAGCAATAACAATTAACTGGCCTCTGTTGCTGAACTGATCCCCCATCCTCAAGTTTGCGTTTTCCAGGGTGAGGTTAATAACTATATTACCAGGATAATTATACAAACATTAGCATTTCAGTAAGAAGGCAATCATGAAAGTACAGTGATATGCAACAGGGGTTCCTACAAAGAAGTGCTTGTCACTTCATTCAAATACTAATTGGTTATATACATTTGTGTTTCTTAGTACATTTTTTTTCTTTTCACAGTTTAAGAAGTCCTCTGAAGAAAAATGTATTGCCTTTACTAGTATGCTGTAGTATACTAATGAAACTTTAGTGAAGATGTTTTTGTGTTATGCAATTTTCCCAATACAGTAAATACAAATCTGCATTTCTTCCAGTTTTTACAATGTTTTTGCTATGTACAAGACCTTTTACTGATTGTTGCATAAAGAAACAGGTAGACAACAGTCTCATGCCAGATCCAGGAGAGCCAGATTAGCAAGTCTCCTGGATTTAATTTAGTCTTCCTTTTAAAATGTGATGGCAATGCAAACCAGGCCTTTGAGAAGTTCCCTACTCTTATGTATACATTTCCTAGCACCTTCTCACCTACAAACACAAAGAGAGGCTCGATTAAATTTGTTAAAATCCAGGTTTGATATATCTATATATGGACTATTCTCTTTTTACCTGACTGAATCCTGGAACTTCATTAAACATGAAATGTAAGACATTGTGCACTACAAGATTCAGCAAATATTCCTGGCAAATATCTCTCTCATGCAATATTAAATGTCATTATGATTTTTAAAAGAGCCGGATCTTTGCTGAAAAGGTTTATAAGGTCCTGACTGACCTGTGAATGCTATCACTACATTCAAGACTGCACTCTAACATAGGCTTTAAGATTATTCTAAAAATTCAAAGTAAACAGTCACAAAATGGACAAAGAAGCACACATCTTTGTAATGCATGAATAGTTAAATGAGGCACAGGTCAAGCTCATAAATCTACACTCCCAAGTTGTGCATCTGCCTCCAGTTTCTGTCCCCTGCATATGAGAGGGAACTGATGCAATAGAAGCAGAATGTGCTGTTCCTGAACACATCAATTTCTCTCTTTCACATCAGTTGGCTGGGCTGTTTGAGCTAACTCTGAACCATAAATGTGTAGGCATTTTATATGTAGGCTTGGGGTCCTGAGCTCCTGTCAAGCGAATTTAACTGCAACAGATTTCATATGGACAAAAGACCCTGTAATTTGAGGGGCAGTGGGGTGGAGAGTGATTAGGCAGAAAAGGTTGAAAGAGCAAAACCAACAGATCATTTCTCCTGGCCGTAGAGAGTGCACACAAATGCTCAACTTGCACAATGTTCTCTTTCAACACATAGGGCATTCCTGTGCGTTCTTGAGCAACACTTTATCTGGTCCAGGGGCATCACAGATCAAAGTTCCTTACCTGCTTTGCATGTCTTGCCATCTTCCTGAAGCTGGACTCCAGTGGGACAGTTACAGCTGTAAAAGGGATCTCTTGGAGACAACAGGCACAAATGGGAGCAGCCACCATTATTATCTTCACAGGGTGTATGAACTTCAGAAAACAAAGGAGACAGAAAAGCAAGTAATTTTTAGAATAAAATCCAAAACAAACTCAATTATCTGTAGAAAATGGAAAAGTCTTATCCAACCACAACCACTACTACTACCACCCCAATTCAGGCAGAAAACCTGTTCCACATATCCCTGAAAATAATTTAAATAATTATATGTTATATCCTCTTAGTTATTATATTTTGTAGAATAACTTGTATCTCCCAAAAGGCATTTTTAAAATAAAAGAGTGAACAGGACATACCAAGATTGTTCATTAATGCAACATACCAAGACTGACAGCATTCTTCATGTGCACAAACTGTTTTTATCCCCCCAACAACATTCCTATGATTCCCATCCCTTATATTTTAATAAAAGTGAAATATTTAAAAAGTAGTGTGGAGACTTGCTACAAAAACATTTAGGGGGAAATTCTTGCTTGGCTTGACAGCTTTGTTTTACAGACCCCACACAGCAGATTTTCAAGTCTGAATCAGCACCCAAACATTTTCAAGCAGCTTGAACTGCAACAGGATATTTAAGATAACATGAACATGGGTCAAAATTCTGGAAAACTAATTTGAGGTGGCGCCACTCAAGATTTTGACCAACATATTCTTTTAAAAGGTTCTCAGGGGTTCTCAAACTTTTTAAACAGAGGGTCAGATCAGTCCCTCAAACTGTTGGAGGGCCGGATTATAATTTGGGGGAAAAAAACATGAATGAATTCCTATGGACACTGCACATATATTATTTGCAGTGCAAAAAAACTTAAAAACAATACACTAATTAAAATGAAGAACAATTTTAACAAATATAAACTTATTGACATTTCAATGGGAAGTGTGGGCCTGTTTTTGGCTGATGAGATAGGATTGTTGTTGTTGTGTGCTTAAGTCATTTCAGACTTAGGTTGATCCTGAGTGAGGGCCGGGTAAGTGACCTTTGAGGGCTGCATTCAGCCCACAGGCCTTAGTTTGAGGACCCCTGTCTTAGATGGAAAAGACCTTGAGCCATGAATTGAGGCGAGTAATAAATAATAATTGGTTGTTGTTGCTATTGTTGTATTTTGTGTGACTCAAGATACAATGACAACTTAGTGCAAGATGCTAGGGATGTGAGGAATACCCTTGTCTCCAGCCCAAATATTATTTTTTGCTGTCAGGCTATTGGAAACTAATAGTGGTGGATTTTTAATGTTCCGTAGTGCTGTTTTTAAGGGGTGTATGTTGTATTTTAAAGAACTTTAACATTTTTATTGTTTAATATTTTTAACCTTATTGATTGCTTGTTCTTAAATTATTACATTTATATTTTTATTGAAACTTTTGAAAAGTCTTAATTTGTACTGTTCTTAAATATATCTTTAGCCACTTTGAACCTCAATATTGCGAGAAAGGCAGACTATAAGTGACTAAAATAATAATAGTACTATATGCACACCCCTATTGTGGCTATGGACACAAATAGCAACTCTCACACTCTTGAATGAACAGTTTAAGTAGCATTTTGGCTGGGTTTAAGGTCCCTGGAAAGGGTCTGGCCAGATTATGGCTTGTAAAAGAAACTGCATTCAACGACACAGAAAAGGATATTAATTCAGGAATGCCCGGCAAACTAGAAGTTAATATTCTATGCTCTCCTTGGCTGTCATCTTATACAAGGGCCATAATCAGCCCACCAATATACAAAAACATCTTGGGGAGAGACGGAATCCAAATCCAATCCTAGTCGGGAGACAGTGGTATCTGAGCTATTTCCAGCAGATTGTATTTCCCTGTGCACCAGGTTTTCCTCGCTACTGTCCAGAAATACTGTGACCCAAGGGTGGGACATTCCCTCAGCTGAGAGAAATGCCAGGAATTCAGAGAGCACCACACAACTCCATCTGGAACGCAAGGGCAAACTGTAGCAGTGCAGAGCCAGTGCCTTCGACTGAAGGACTGCACCTGTTTCTCGGCTAGAGCGGATCCTAAATTCCTTTGTTTACTGTTTACTGTCAACTATTTTCCCCTTTCCAAGTACAACCTGCCACATGCAGAGACCAAATCTTTTGGGTTGGTTAAATTATAATGTCTTCTAAATGAAGCAAATTTTTAAATTTGGATTATTAGCTTTCCAACATTTAGCACCCAAAAGAGACATCTTCTTAAACAATTCAAAGGCTGCAAATGAGATCAGGCTGTATTCTTTGCTCTAGCTTTTTCCACAAAATTTCCACCTGTTGATAAAGATGGACATTCAAATACATATGAAATAAGAGCAGAAAATAATTTCTTAGTAATTAAATGTGCAAATATACTCTTTTTGTTGTTATTTTGAGAAATTATAGTAAGAGAAAAAAACAAAATAGGATGAAAAAATGATCCCATCGAATTATTCATTTAAAGCTACTTTTAGTTTGAAGGGGCTGCAGATATTCAATATGTACCTACACCCTTAATTCTTGATGGTGCCTGTTTAAATGAAGACCTCTGATTGAAGGAACTTCATTGTCTCTGTAGGACTCGTTCAGCTTACACTTGGAATCACATTCATCAATAGTAACTGACAATCTAAGCTAAAGTTTTGGAAATGAGTACAGTGCATCTACACTGTACAATTAATGTAGAGTGACCCCACTTTAACTGCCATGGCTCAGTTTTATTGGATTCTGAGAAGTGTAGTTTGACAATGCACTGGCACTCTCTGACAGAGGTTAAAGACTTGGTAAAAGTACCACTTCTGTGATGCCGTATTATTGAACCATAGCAAGATGGTATTAAATTCCATTAATTCTACAGTATAAATGAGCCCAAAGTTCTGTTCCAATACTTTTTAAAGAGTTCATGGTATCCAAACAATACTGCATGATTGTATTTAAGAAAAGGTAATTTAAAGGTTTATAGAATTTAGAATATATGATTCCCACCATTACCCAATTATTATGCAGGTAGTCCCCAAGTTATGAACAAGGTTCTGTAGGCTTGTTCTTAAGTTGAATTTGTATGCAAGTTGGAACAGGTACATTTTAAGTGAATCTCCAGCTTACATGCGGGGGGGGGGGGGGGGGGGGGCTTTGGATAGCATAGGAAAGAGCTAACACCTCTGTTGTGTTTGTTTGGCTGTCTGTGTCCCTGCTCAGAAGATTTTACCTCACTTTCTGTCCCTGTGATAACTGGATTGTTGTGGAAACAAAGATTGGGGCTAAAACTTCAACGGAGACACCTTTTCCCCATTATAACTTTTTCAGAAATGAATTGTCCTTCAGAGGAACAGATTTCTCTCACTTACTGTTGTTTCAGCCCCATTCTTAACTATGAGTCATTTGGAAGTTGGATGTTTGTAACTTGGGGACTGCCTGTACTGCTCTAGCACATCTGAAGTCTATGATATCAAGGAAAGCAAGCCAATAATAGAAACACTGTAGGTCTTCCACCTGCACAACTCCACCAAATAATTCCAGATCCACCAATCACTTTAAGAGGAAGAGCGTAGACTAAGGAAAACATTACTATACAAGTGAACAAATCAAATGAAGAGCTTTCAACTGCAGGAATTATTCTACTTATTCCCCAACGGTCTGAACATGTGGGTTGTGAAAATTGTAGTACTGTGTGATCATGAGAGCAGCAAAACCATTACAGCATCATTTTAAAAAAGGACTGCCAAGTCCAGAACACAAGGGCATAGTATTTTAAGCTGACATAGGCGCATACATTTCAGTCTAACCTGACATGCATATTAACTAGTGCAATAATAGGAACAAATTGTTGTCATTTTGTTATATCTATATGCTTTATTCCAAGAGCCCATAATCCCATGCGCACATAAAAATTGAGAAGGAACAAATCAATATATAAAACGTACAATATGGTTGCCTTTCAGGGCTCAAAACCTGGATGTCCATCGGTGAGTAGAGCGAACTTAGTATTTCTCTCCTTTTCTCTCCTGTCCTTTTGTTACAGGCATGAATGGAGCGGGTTTGCCAGTCTGTCCAGTAAAGGGTATCTCCGGCCAGCGTCAAAGCAAATGGATGAGTGAGACTACCTTCCACGACTTTTTCCCTAAAAGGCAGGAGAAGTGTTTTGAAAAATTATTGCACTGCAAGTTTTTGTGAGGTAAGACATTAATCCAAGAAATGAGGTCATTTAAAAATTAATAAAAGAATGCTAATTTCTATAAATAGTGGAATTCCAGTCTATCCAGAACCATCATTCCCATTTCATTCTTTTCTGTTTTATTTTCCAACATGTAACCATTTGCCTCTTCCTACATCTTCAACTTCCATGTGCTAAATTTTATTTTATTTATTTAATTTTATGCTATTGACTGCCATTTTTGGGTGATGTGCAGAATTTGCAAAGGACAGTAGTCTACAACAGGTCATCGGCATGTTTAACTCCCTTGTGCAGCAAACAATTGTGTTGTGCTATTTATGTCCTTATGTCCTTATATCCCTGACTACTTCCATGATTTAAAAAAATCTTATACTTTTGACACTGCAACTTATTCTGATAGGAATGGCTGCATGCTATAAAACTGATTTAACCACTGTATTGTTGAAGGCTTTCATGGCCAGAATCACTGGTTTGCTGTGAGTTTTCCGGGGCTGTATGGCCATGTTCCAAAAGCATTCTTTCCTGATGTTTCACCCTCATGCATGGCAGGCATCCTCAGAGGTTGTGAGGTCTGATAGAAATTGGGCAAGCGGAGTTAATATATCTGTGGAATAACCAGCGTGGGAGAAAGAACTCTTGTCTGTTTAAAGCAGGTGTGAATGTTTCAACTGGCCACCTTGATTAGCATTTAATGGCCTTGTAGCTTCAAGGTCTGACTGCTTACTGCCTGGGGAATCCTTTCTTGGTATGCGATTAACTGGCCCTGATTGTTTCTTGTCTGGAAATAATCTTTTTTTCTTTGTTTCTTTTCCAGACAAGAAACAAGTTGCAACATTCACAACTACCCCCAACACACAAGAGTTCTTTCTCCCACTCTGGACATTCCACAGATATATAAACTCCACTTGCCTAGTTTCATAACCTCTGAGGATGCCTGTTATAGATGTGGGCAAAATATCAAGAGAGAATGCTTCTGAAACATGGTCATACAGCCCGGAAAACTCACAACAACCCAGTGATTCAACCCCCTTTTCTTTCTATCTTTCACCCTGTAGTATGGGTAAGTATCGTGCTATGGGAAGAAAGTAGGCAGTATTTATTTATTTATTTATTTATTTATTTATTTATTTATTTATTTATCATATTTATATACCACCTTTCTCAGCCCTAAGGCAACTCAAGGCAGTAACACACTCAAGGCAGTTTACAAGGTTAGCTCTATTTTTAATATAAAAATATTTAAATTATATGCCGGCATTACTACTAAAGGATAATCAGACATGAAAAGAGTCTCTTTACAATTTCCATTTTTTTCTCCAAAATAACTTAAAATCATTGGTATGAGATATTAAACACACTTTCCAAATGGAAACAATTTTAGCTATTGGAATTTGTGTACAAAATAGGGAAATGCCTAGCACAATTTTGAATGATCAAGTCTAGGGCTTTCCTTACAGAGTTGACAGTCAAGATAAGCTAGCCTGACTATTTTATCCTAACTGAAAGTAACAAGAAGCTGACTGGAATTCTGGTCCTAACGTTTTTACATACCATACAGCAAATACCTTGCACTCCTTCTGGGAGTGGAGAAAGGTCTCTCAACATTAATTCTGCAACTTTCATTTTTTCACAAAACGACATTGCTATTTTGGACTATAGATTTCAGAATCCTAAGAAATACTGAGTGTTTCAGTCCAAACTAGCGACTTTTCTAAGCTCTGCAATTTCCCCATTGCCAGACCCTCCCCAACAACTACAATGTTTGCACTGGAGTGGGCAATACAGATATCTTCCCTCTCTCCCATGCCTCTGAGCCCTGCCTGAATGTGCATGTCAGAAGCAGTTTCCAGAAGTAATGGAGACGGGCAAGACAGACGTGATTTGCAGCTTCCCTAGTGACTGTAGCAGTAAACAGAAGCAGACACTAAAGCAGCCACTACACTCCTCCCAGTCTGCAAATGTCTGGCCACATTTTCAACATGCAAAGACCCTCACAAGCAAGGCAGCAATTCTCCATGGGGACTTTGTTGTTGTTAACTGCCGTCAAGAAGACTCTGATTTATGGCAACCCTATGAATGAGAGACCGGCAAGTCACCCTGTCATCAATACCCTGCTCAGGGCTTGCAAACTGAGCTTGGGGAAGCTCTTTGCTACAGTGTTCCCATTTGGCACTGTCCATGCAGCAAATCTGAGTGCCAGAGTTCCCAAAAGAGAGGTGTCACTTTTCTGGCCAGGTTCATTGCAGAGTGGTCACTACATATGGTTTTTTTGCATCAAAAATTTGGGTAATTTCCCAAAGTGGCCAAGTTCAAGGACAAAACAGTCCCTTTAGCCTCAATATAAAGTGTGGGGTTAGAGCGGAACATACACTACCTTATAAAGGGCACATCTACATAAAGGGCAGATTGTGGGATTGGTTGGGAATGGCCCCATGGAGCTATGTTGTGTGGGTGGCAGGATGGAGTCCAAGCTGTCCAGTGGGTCCAAAACTGGTTTAGCCTTGCTGGACTGCCACCCGTAACTATGCATGTCATTTTTTCCTTTGCTGTAGTGGCAGCCATGAAGCTCCACAGTGATCACGTGACTCAGGAAAGGAGGAAAGAGGAGTGCCATTCCTTTTCCCTCTCCAAATTTCACAGACACCTTTGCAAACATTAGCAAAGGTGCCGAGTAACAGTCAGGAGCCCTTTGGAGCTCTGTGGTTGCCTTCACAGTGATGAAAAAATGACATAGGTAAATGCTATACTGTTTTCCCCCTACCATAGAACAGGTGAAGCATGGGCTGGTGGCACTGGCCCACGTGAAGTGTGGGGCTGGTTAGCACCACTCAAAAGAGTGAGGTTGCTCTGAAGCTTCAGGAAAGTTTCAAAGCATTCCCTAACTTGACTGAACAAAGGGCAGAATTGTGTTAACTGGAAGTGCCCTGCGTTGGGAGTGAGATGATTTTGTGTCACGTAAATGACACAGAGTAATTTTTTTTTTGGTGGTGCAATGGGTTAAACCCTTTTGCCGGCAGGATTGCTGACCGACAGGTTGCAAGCTGAATCCGGGAAACGGGGTGAGCTCCAGTCTCAGCTCTAGCTTTCCATGTGGGGACATGAGAGAAGACTCCCACAGGATGGTAAAACATCAAACATCCCGGCGTCCCTCGGGCAACGTACTTGCAGATGGCCTATTCTCTAACATCACTAGTGACTTGCAATTTTTCAAGTAGCTCCTGACACGAAAAAAAAAGGTTTGGCTCAGAGTTCATGAGTTTGATAGAATTTAGGAAATAGTTGAAAGTACATGAAGCATGGAAGTGCTTTCCAAAAACAAACAGGAAAAATTAAGAAGATGATTTCTCATAACACATTTCAAAGATGTTCCTTATTTCTCTTTTAAAAACCTATGTCCCTACTCAATTAATTTAATTTAATTGACAAAAGAGCCAAAACAGATTTTTAAAGAGATCAACACTTTTTTTCGTAATGCAATTCTTTCTGAAAGTTTGTTCAGAACGAAGTCTTCTGGAACACCATCTGATTTCCACAATGAATGTAATATTTGGAAACAGCACAAAATTGGTGCTGTTTTAAAAAGGCACAAAAGGATCAAGGATAATTAGGTGAAATGTAAGAGCTTTTAGCAAGAGAAAGGGAGGAAATGCAGTGGGGAGAGTCGCTTGAGATCTGAGTGGTAGGAAATAGAAGGCACAAGGATGAATGACAAAGAAAGAAACCACGATGTTATATTACAGGATCATCTAACTGAAGCTGTGTTAATATTCCATTTCAGACACCAATACAGATTAGTTCATTAATATATATTGAGCAAGATCTATTGTTTTATTTATGAATTTAAAACTCAATCATGCTGGCAAAAGATACACTCAAGGTAGCCATTTCTGATAAAACAAACATAAAAAAACCTTAATTGAAACATCACATGAAAACAAATAAGGAACATGAACTCAACAATAATAAAAGGCAGGGCCAAAATCTTTTCAGCCAGAGACCATGTGCCAAAACCCTGCCTGAACAAAGGCAATCAATATGGCTGTGAGAGAGTTCATGAGTACAAAAAAATAAATAAAAATGAAATCTAGCACTTCAGCAATTTAGCATTTATTTGACATACAAACATACCTGAAAGAGCCATCCAGATTTGCTCTGTGAATGAAACTCAGCTTTGCATCTGCCCAATAAAGCTTTTGTTCTTCCAAATCGATGGTGAGTCCATTAGGCCAATAAATGTCAGCATCCACAATTATTTTCCGAACGCTACTGTCCATTCCAGCCCGCTCTATTCTAGGTGTCTCACCCCAGTCTGTCCAATACATGTATCTGGAAATTGAAAATACAAGTGTTATGGCAAGGGAATAGAAACCACTCTGAAGATACTCCCCCCTTCCCATCATTCAAAGGTAAAAGGAAAAAAATTAGGACATCAAAGAATTTTTTGTCTTCAAAATTGAGGAAGAGTTTCCTTTTTTTCCCCTCTAAATGCAATATGCTACATTTGGAAGGACCCCCAGTGGCATAGTGGGTTAAACCACTGAGCTGCAGAACTTGTTTACCAAAAGGTTGCAGGTTCAAATCCGGGGAGCGCCATGAGCTCCCACTGTTAGCCCCAGCTTCTGCCAACCTAGCAGTTCCAAAACCTGCAAAATGTGAGATCAAATGGTACTGCTCTAGTGGGATGGTAAAGGCATTCCATGCAGTCATGCTGGCCACATGACCTTAGAGGTGTCTACGGACAACGCTGGCTCTTCGGCTTAGAAATAGAGATGAGCACCAACCCCTAGAGTCGGACATGACTGGACTTAATGTCAGGGGAAAACCTTTACCTTTACATTCACATTCAGAAATCAGGTCTAACGCTAAACACCAATAAACAACAGCTTCTCTGAAACCACTAAGATCTGAAACCCAAGCAAATTTCTCTGTGAAGTATGTTTCACAGAATAGCTATTACCACCAATGAAAAGGTCTTATTCATTTTTAGTCTCCTACCCTGTCTCATTTGGTATCTGGAGGAGTATTTTGGGCACTAAGTCCAGGGTCCAGGTAGGTAGTTAAATGTGGAAGGAGACAACTGTCAACACAACCTGACCCAAGTCATTTAGGATTTTAAAAGTTACAAGAAGACTTTTGAACTGGGCCAAGAAAGTACATTGCAGCCAGCACTTTAATATTATTTTCAGTTTGGTGATTCATGGCAACCAAATTAATGACTGATATAATCATATTATGGTAGTGCTACCAAAGCACTACCATAATATGATTATATCAGTCATTAATTTGGTTGCCATGAATCACCAAACTGAAAATAATATTAAAGTACTGACTGAACAGCCTTATATGTGTAGAAGAATACAGACACAAGACATTTATGAGTTACAGGCACTATTACTTACATATCATATCTGGTTTCAGTAACTGCAAATTACCTGTTAGTAGGCAGCCTGCTCGCATTACTGCCACGAAGACAGCTGTCTGATACTGTATATTAACGATAAATGCACTACTATAAAAGCAGCAATCGCACACCAAGAACGATTTCACACCCTCTCCCCTAAATTTAAGACTTCACAACAATCCAGCAGGTGACAACATAAAACCCCTTTCATAATCTTCTCTATATATAAAAGTCAGAATATGTATGTATGTTGGTTGGTTTGTCCATTTGTACCACAAAGGCTCCTACATGGCTTGATGGATTTGGACCAAACTTGGCACCTTTCATTATCCAACGTTAAATAATTGAGGGATTTGAACTAAAAGGACCATGCTTTTCAGGTCCAGAGCTGTAGAAGTGGGGAGGGGGGATGAAGTGGATTGCCCGTGGCTAGGTGAAGTGGCCATCTGTGATGTCATTGGGAAAGAAAGGGAGTAAAGTGGTTTGGCTGCTTCTAGGTAACGTATGTATGAAGGGGAGGGGAGACGGAAGGAAAGAAAGAGAAGGAAAAAGAGAAAAAGAAATGAGGAAAGGAAAGGAGAAGGAAGGGGAGAGAAAGAAAAGCAGGGAGGGAGGGAAGAGAAAAGAAAGAAGGAAAGATGGGGGGAAGGCAAGGAAGGAAGGAAAGAAATGAACGTACGAAGGAAGGACTGAACCACAAAGAGACACTGCCCAAAGAGAGATGCCAGAGTGTTCAATGGAGACATTATGAGACAGGCCTTCTCAAAGCTGAAGAAAGGAGAAAGTGGTGGGGGGCAGCGGCCCACTTGACACCCAGGCAACACTGGGTAGACAGTCCTCCATTTTTATCTACATAATATATTTCTAAATGAAATGTCTTAACACACAAACACAACTGATGAAAGGGTCTTTATTCCAATGTGGACTTCCAGTCAAAGTAATTTGGGGGGAGTTCCTCTTCTCTAAAGTCCACATGACCAGTTGTGTAATGGTAAATTTTGAAGTACAGGGTTTCACCAGGACATCCTTCATAACTGGGGGGAAGAGGCAAGATGCAGACCCCCAAAAACAATGTATGTCCCCAAGTCCCACCAGAGAACAAAAAAAAAATCACTCTAGAATCCTTCCAAATGCACTCAAGGGGGGCATGGAGGGCATTTCCACCATGTTTGGAGGACCTCTACCTCCCTCGGGTAAAAAACATTTTGTACAAAATGTTTCAAATCAAAAATATTTCCCTGGAATGTTTCAAGATGTCCAATAGGTGCTGTGGGTGCATTTCCAATTTAGGCCCAGAAGAGGACTTTTCTAAAATCAAATACATGGCTAATGAGGATAATAATGTCCCCAAGCCATTCACGCCCCGCTCTATAATAACAACCCAAATTGCAGTTATAAAACTATTTCCAGCAGTTTTTATTTTTGTTAGGATTCCATCCTTTGTAAAACCATACACAAGCAGTTTGGTTTATGATGGGCACATACAAAAAATACAGAATTGCTCAGAAAATCCTTTTCCTATCCAATAACTACAGGGATTACAGATAAATGCAGGGGAGACAATATAATCCTAAGTGGGAGGATGGGACGAGATGATGCTATAGCCTCTGTGATAACCAAATCCTGAGACTTCAACCCTGTGAATCCTGCCTTCACTACACCACTGCCCATGGCACCCCACATTGTTCCAAAGGTTATCCAAACTTCCCACTGAACATGGTTTAGAGCAAGGGTCCTCAAACTAAGGCCTGGGGGCCAGATATGGCCCTCCAAGGTCATATACCCGGCCCTCCTTCAGGGTCAACCTAAGTCTGAAATGGCTTGAAAGCACACAATAACAATAACTATCCTATCTCATCAGCCAAAAGCAGGCCCACACTTCCCATTGAAGTACTAATAAGCTTATATTCATTAAAATTGTTCTTCATTTTAATTATTGTATTGTTTTAAAGTGCTTTTTGCACTACAAATAAGGTATGTGCAGTGTTCATAGGAATTCATTCATTTTTTTCAAATTATAATCCGGCTCTCCAGCAGTTTGAGGGACTGTGACCTATTTAAAAAGTTTGAGGATCCCTGGTTTAGAGGGAAAGGTGGGGCCCTGCTCCCTCCCTATGTTCTGTTGGTGAAAGACTCTACTGCTGGAATAGGGATCATGCAACCTAGAATCTAGAGGTTCTTGAACTGCAACTCTCGGCAGCCCTATGGTAAAGTAACAGAAGCTTACCAACATCTGGAAGGCCATATAATTCCCACCCTTCCTCCACCAGATCAGACAGCCATCCTTCAGAGAAGGATGCTGACTGGATTCACGACATTGCATATTGAATATTGCAAAGAGCAATCTCCAGAAAAACCCAATGATTATGTCAGTTTTCCTGATGAAACCAGCTAAAGAAGGTAGTGTTTTAAAGTGACCTACAATGGGATGCTTGAAAACATACCAGGGTGTTCCTAATGAAGGTCAAACATTCCCAGCATGTGTGTGAACAGCAAAATAAAGTACTCTATCCATGTAACAATCTTCCCCACTCCAGTGTCCTGTATGTACAACCCCTACTCTTTCTTGTTAGTATGCATCCTACTATGTTTCAAATTCATTGATTCCAAGTGCACTAATTTAAAATGCTCTGAATCCTGCTATTCCCAGTCATCATGAACACACTGCCAGGGAGTTACAGTTCAAAACCTCTAGGGTACAAGGTTTAGCAAAGGCTGCCCTATGCAATTTATGCAGCTATTATAGTCCAACTTATAGAAAATTCAAGCTAAATTGAAAAACTCAAACGTGTGTTGGGATGATAATTTATTATGGAAACACTGACATAATAAATGCACTGAGAGGAAGTAATTGCAAATGTCATTGTGCCAACAATGCTTTTTTTAAAAAAAAATTATCAGAGGAGCCTACATATTATGATCAGAACAGGTCTGTGAAACAATATCAGAAAACAAGGTTATCCTACAAGACTGACATGCTCACAAATTTAGTTAAGCAGTATGGAAGAAACACTGAGAGGGCCCTTTATAAGCAAAGCTGCTGTTAGCTAATGAATTGTGCCACAGAAAGGGGGAGGAGGGCTGAAGAAGAAAGGAAGATAAAGGAGTGCAGAGTTTTATGTAAATGCTTGAAATCCATGACGTCTCAGCACAAACAACCTTTCCATCAACCCAAAATGCAAGAGGCAGACAAACACAACAAGAGGAGCATGAACAATTTATAATCCAATTAACTCTTGTCATAAACTGGGCCTGAAAATACTCAAAATGGCCAAAGTGTCAGAAGAACATTCAAACAGCAGTACTTTGAAACTCAAAAGAGGAGTTAAGTAAAGATACATTTGCAGAGTTGAAGTAATCAGAAAGAACTAACTAGCTTTTATGCAGGCAATTGCCATTTCCAAAACTACAGGTCACCACAGCAACTATCTATATAGCTGTAGCCCCTTTCCCTACAACTCAGCAAATACAAGCCAGGCTAATAGGAATGGCCAACAGAGGTGTTTTGAATGGGTGTTTAAAAGGAGGATTTTGGGGGAGACACCCAGTGTTCTGTTCCAGAGCCTACCTAAGACTGCTGAATATGGATGCACCAGCTGTGCTTTGTTTTGTTGTGTTCTTGTTGGAGAACAAGAAAGAAACTATACTTGCTGCAAGTATAAGTTGGTGAACCTGTTGGAAGAAAAAGTCCACCAATTTGAGGCCCATGTGTCTACTTTTCACCATATTAGAGAGCACGAAGCTTTCTTGGGGAGAGCAGAGACATGAATGAGAACCATGTCTCTGATGATGTCAATTCTCCAAAACAGGACGCAGACATTTGGAGAAATGTTACACATGCAAGTAGAAGGAACAAGAATCATTCTCCGTGTTTGGAGCTACAGAATTAATTCATTTTTCTCTCGCATTTAGTGATGATGAGGAAAAGGAACAAGAGCAACAGTGTCAGTCCTCAGAAGACTGCAGGTGAATTTGTAAGACCCAGCACTGAATGGCCCCTGCCAATCCCCAGGGGAGATGGATGGAGTAGGTGGGAGAGGATTCCTTGCTGTGAAAAACAGAAATTTGAGGGTGTGATAGGATGATTTGACAGCTATGCTGTCTCCATGGAGCAAAAACCTGTGATGTAATAGAAAGGCTGACAAAACTCGCCAAACCCACTGATCATTCCTGCTTCCTTTTGGGATCGTGTGGAAACTAATGACATTGTAAGGTACAGCCTTCAGGATAATTTAAGGAATTATGAGACTCTGGGTAGGAAACTGAAAGACCTTACTGCACAGGTTCACATTGTGTCTCTCTTCTCGGTTGAAGGACAAGGCCCACAAAGGTAGAGAGGGATGGCGGAGGTGAACAACACACTCCACAAATTGTGCTACTAAGAACAATTTGATGTTCTGGACCATTGTCTGCGGTTTCATGAAAACAGGACTTCTGGCAAGTGACAGTTGCCTCTCAGCAGTTAGCATGAATGTTTTTGTTAAAACCACTTTTAAACAGTTGTATGGGGGAGAATAACATTATTCTTGAGAGCTAGAGTTCAACAAGTGCTGGAGATACTATCCCTACAATTATCGAGAGAACTGAGCGAATACACAAATGTGGGAGGGAAAAAACTTCAGATAAGCAGCTTGATGGAATTGTCCATCATCTACACTAATGCACAGAGTATGGGAATAAACAAAATTCACTTGAGCTCTTGACAGAGCAAAGTAAATATGATATTTGCACCACTGAAGCCTGTAATGTAGTAAAAGAGAGGTATCCTCTACTTCAGAAAAATAGACCAAATGAAAAAGGAGGATTGCGCATTCCTGTATTGTGGGGGTTGGACTGAATAGACATTGTGGTATCTTCCAATTCTATTATTCATTAATCTATGTTCAGTCTCATGAAACAGCCTGGCACATTGGAAAAGTGCAGCAGGGATACTATTCTGCTTCATACTAGTTCCATCAACTACCAGAACTGTGGAACAGAAACCAAGGATAGTTCTGATTGAATTTGGTACTCGAGGAAAAACAGCTGGGTGTGTGAAAAACCATATTACTGTTTACCAAAACATAGATATTTTCTTGCACAGCTCCATAAAAAGTGTGTGAGTTCCATGCAGAAGATATCTGTAGGTCTAGATTCTTTTGTTGTCCAACACCGCCAAAGCCTTCTCCACCAGTAAAATCACAATCACAATTTCTATAGAATGGATAATGTGCAAAGAAAGCAGCAAATGTAATATAAAGTGATCCTCTGGAATTTATTACACTTTTTACTGATCTCTAGGTTTTAAAGTTTGGAAACAACTATGTTGCCTTAGGGAGGTTATTTTGTATTAATCCTGATGTTGTTTGTTACTTTGTAAGGCATTGAATGTTTGCCTGTTTTTCTGCTGTAAACCACTCTCTTTCGGGAGAGAGGTGCAGCCTTGAAATAAAGTTTTGTTTTTTTAATTGTTTGTTTGTATGTTTATTATTATTATTATTATTATTTTACTGACAGAAAAACACAGTATGACACAGCAAATGAGATCTATATGCTGGATTTCGTATCACAAAATCACGTTGAACACTTCCCAAGCATTTAGGACGGTGTGACATATTTTCAAATGATAAGCGCAGATCCAAGTAAGGTGGCCTTTTGCAGTTGAAAATTGTGATTTTGTCAATGTTTATTGTTTTCAAATGCCGGCTGAGATCTTTTGGCACGGTACCCAGTGTGCTGATTACCACTGGGACCACCTGTACTGGTTTATGCCACAGCCTTTGCAGTTCGATTTTGAGGTCCTGATAATGGCTGAGTTTTTCCTGGGTTTTTTTCAATTCGACTGTCACCTGGTATGGCGACATCAATAATTTTTTTTCTTTTCCACAATCGTGATGTCTGGTGTATTGTGTTCCAAAACTTTGTCAGTCTGGATTCAGAAGTTGTTGTTGTTGCTTCTGCTGCTGCTATTATTATTATTATTATTATTATTAGTAGTAGTAGTAGTAGTAGGGATTCTAGAAATTGGACAACAACCTACCATAGTATACATTTTCCAATAGCAAATTATACCAACTATATCTGAAGAACAGCAATTATCTAAAGACCCTACATATTTTCTTCTTGTGTAGCTTCAAGTTATTTTTGATTTATGGTGACCATAAGGCCTTTTCTTGGCAAGATTTCTCCATAACAAATTTTATATTACCTTCTTCTGGGCTGAGAGGGCATGGCTTGGCTGAGATCACTCAGTGGGTTCTATGGCTGAGCGGGCTTTGAACCCAAACACTACTCTGTCTTCATATCCTCTAACAGGACTCATAGAATAGGGATGTATGCAAGGAGTTGTGCTTGTTTCTTTACAGACCCCTGACAAGGTCTGATGAATTTAAAATTCTATAATATTGATTGAGAAAGAATGGAGTGAGACAAAATGTAGTGAGAGGGAATGTGCAGCTTGGTGGGAGACGTTTTGTCTCAGAACAAAAGAGTTCCTCATAGTTGGTACCTATCAAAACTACCTGAAGGACCAATGCACTTTGAATGTTAGAAATGTTTCAAAGAGGGCAAAACACTTTTGAAACAAATAACCAACAATAATAATAGCTTAAGAATTGTTGAATACATGTCACTCACAGAAGTGATCCTACAAGTTTGAATGTTATTCTCCCCTCTATCGGAGAACCTTTTTGCAGAGGCAGCTCTGGGGGACCAATTGCTAAATGATTCTTCAATTTAACTGGAGAGTTGCAGCAAATGGAAACATGCTTCATGCATCATAGAATCGCAACTTAATGTCTGAGACATGCTTCAATGTTCAGTCTTAAAGCTGTGTCTAAACACCAATTCTGCCAATACATATTTCCCCCTCCTTCCCTCTATGTGTATTTGTGATTTCTATCCAAAATGAAGAATTCTAGATAGCTTAGAAGCTTGCATGCTATTTTGTATCATTTCAGCTATACTAATCAAGATAATGACCTAAAACAGGTGTCATTTTCAATAAGGTTTTCTCTCCCCCATCGCAACTGATTATTAGGCATTTTAGAAAGAAATATTTACTTCAAATTGTGGATGAAATGAAAAAATAGTTGATTGTAAAATGTAAATTACAATTGAGAAATCTTAGTAACCAACCACTATGCTATGCCTGCACAGACAGTATCTATTTACAAATGGATGATTTTTAGAGTAAATAATTTCAGTTGAGACATAGTCATATTTATCTTTCATGTTTATAATTAATATCTTCACATATGTGTATGCACAAACATAGGTTCTACAGTAACTACTAGAGATAACCATGAAAAACTCATTTTTCCTGGAGGAATTCTAATTATTCCATTTCATATTAAACTTAGTATTTAAAATTTAAGATGAGCAATAGAGGTGGAAATCAGGCATAGAATGAAACCACACCAATATGTTTGGGGTATCAAAGTAAAAGAAATGGATCCTCAAAAGGTTCCACCAAGATCTTAGTGCATTCTGTCCCCACTATCATCCTGAATCTAGGCTAGTTCATAAAAGGCTCTCTCTCAGCGCAACAACATCACAGAGATACATGAACTACTTTAAACTGGAAACCTATAGACAGTTGCATGTTACATGATTCTAGTTTCTGACCAGAATACTGTATGAAATCTACCATCTGCACCAAGTCTTGTGATGCAACTGCATCTTTTCAGCACCATCACAGAGAAATTCACAATTCAAAGACTTAAATAAAGTATTTTCCCCACAAAATCGCCAAATAAAGTGGGGAGGAAAACAACTCACAGGCTCATGGATTCTAGCTTATCACAAGACAAATCCAGAAGAGAAAACAGAACACCATTTGTTGCTCACCCATCGTCCCCAGAGAAAGGATTCAAAATTATCATCAGTAACCAACACTGTGTCTGGAACAATGACAACCCATTCATGTGTATTACAGGTATGAGGTGATGGGTCTGCACTTGCTTGTTCTTTTTTAGTGCTTAAATGGTATACTACATAATTTAATTGCATTTGGATGATAATCTGTTACATTTTTAAACAGTATGTAGGTTAATTTGTATGTCAACTATTGTACTGGTTTGCGGTGGAAGCAAAAGATAAAAAATTGAATGGGATGACATTGGTGGTGGTCTTAATCCTCTCCAGCATCAGCAGACATAATAAAAAGATACAGATACATCACAGCAAATCCTGTGACAGACCAATGTCAACCCTGACCACATCATCACAGAACTTAATACTGTCCTCCACAATATCAGGGACTGATCTCATGTACTTGCTTATTCTCTAACGTTGCACCTGACATTATCAGCCAGCAGTGCCTTGGTCCATTTCACATAGGACAGAATAATAAATGGACAGAATTCTGGCTTCAGAAATATGTTTTAGATGGGGAGAGAGAGCACGTGTACTTCTCAAGCCACTCTCTCTGACCACAAGGTCTGCCTCTTTCCAGGCTTTTTGCTCTAGGCATTTGTCAACTAGGCATTTTCTAGGTCCTCCAGTGCAGTTCTGGAGAGACTGCATTTCAGTAACATTTCATGTGCCAGGCACAGCTTTTGCCTTAAATATTTAACATCCTGCTACCTTAGCCAATGTCATTATCTTCTGGTGGAGGGAGCCCAAAGTGTCCTGATTCAAAGCAGTTAGAGGGCAGATGCCATATTTACACTGCGATGTATAATGCAGTTCAATGCAGGAAAACTGCATTGTATGAGTCCACACTTATTTCAAACTGCATAATATGGTAGTATAGGTGGGCCTGAAACAGCATACATCACAGCCTTATATGATCTATCTGATCAAATGGCACTAAACTAACATATAATAAAGTTCCCCTATAAATCAGGGTCAAATCTTCAACAGGCTTAGAGATTCATGAAACTTCAGTAGATTAAACCAAGTCAATGGGTATACAGTCAGCCCTACACATTGTAGTGATTTGATTTCATGGGGCAGAGGACCTTCATGAAACTGAAAAACCACAAATTGCTATTTTTTAAACTGAGAGAACACCTCTCTGGGAATTTCTAGGTCCATCAGCATGACTCTGTGGTTGATCCTTACTGGCAGCTGAACACAGAATCACATTGGAAGATGCAGAGATTCCTCTCTAGAAATCTGTAGGTTCCCCAGAGGAAACTGATCAAAGAGTCACACTGGAGAACGTAGAGATTTCTAAACATTTTGTAAAACAAAATTCATTAATAATCAAATGTAAAAAAACTCAAACCTCTTTAAAAAATCACAGCATTCAATATACAGTATACATAAAGTGGATAAATATTGGAATAGAATTTGTAAAAAGTATTCAGGATCATACAATTTCAATCCAAATCCCATATTTTCTTTATTTTAAAATGGTATTTGTTGTTGCTGTATCCCTTCATGCTGTCTCTGACTTACAGCAATCCCAAGCTCAACCAGTAAATTTCCCTGGACAAGCAGAAAAATGCAAACCCTGGTCCTAGTTCAACACTCAAACCATCACACCACACTGGCTCTTTTCAATGAAACAACTGGTTTTAACACATTTGTTTCAACACCACACACATGCAGAATCTTGCCTTGTTGGGAAAAACAGTCTCTCCACAATACTATTAGGGAAATCCAGATGCTGAAAATATGTACAAGGAAGAGATTAAGAACGGTTTTCACATCTGGAACTAATTACTTTTTTTTACCAAGGTTCTAGGTCACTGGTTCCCAGCCTCTGGATCACGAGTAATTTTAGACTTCAGCTTAACAGCTGTTAGGAATTGTGGGAGCTGAAGTTCGAAACATCTGGGGGACCAAAAGTTGGGAACCACTGTCTACGTCCTTCTTGCTCATGTCCTGCACCATTTCTTTACTGAATATTTATGAAGTAAATATGCTTTATGAAGGAAGGTGTGTGATGACAAAGCTTTAGATGGAGAAGCAAAATTGTTGGCCCTCATTCAGCACATGAATGGCCCAAGTTCACCTTAAGAAGATCTAGGGCAGTGGCTTTTAACTTGTGTGTCCCCAGGTGTTTTGGCCTACAACTACCAGAAATCCCAGCCAGTTTACCAGCTGATAGGATTTCTGGAAGTTGAAGGCCAAAACATCTGGGGACTCACAGGTTGAGAACCACTGGTCCAGGGGATTTCCTCCCCAGCACCTGTTCCTCCCTAACTCTCTCTTGTAAAGATTCATCTCCCTTCCAACTGGGAACAAAACAGGGAGGGGGAAACAGCTTATCTCTAACTAGAAATCAAAGATAACAGCAGGGATTCCCCCTAACTGTACATGTTGCTCTCTCTTCCAACTGGAAAAGCCTGTTGTGTACAATGTAATCCCTACCAATTTGAGACAACAGCAAAGAGTACTTCCTGTTCCACGCAAAACCCTCATGGGGAAATGGTTAAGATGGGCGATGTGTTTCTCCATTGAAACACAAACAACAGTTTCAGGAATAATCCTCAGCCAGAACTGGCTTTGACTGTCTTATGTTCTTCCCAGTTAGGAAGGCTAAATACACGCAGCCTCTGAACAGGGTCTCTTACATTTTGTACAAATTCCAGAAATTCTAGTAAAACGTTATTAATATATTTCCTTCACTGCTTGGCAAAATCATTACATTTGACAGCAAGGTTCATGTTACAAGTGTCCTGCGTTCAGTCATTTCCGTGCATCTCAAACCTTGCTGGAGAAACAGTGTGGTGCAGTGGTTTGAGTGCTGGACTAGGACTCTGTGAGACCAGGATTCAGATCACTGCTCAGCCATGGAAACCTACTAGATGACTTTGGGCAAATCCACACTCTCAATCTCTGAGATTGGCAAAAGCAAACACTCTCTAAACAAATTGTGCCTACCAAATCCCAAGATAGCTTGCTTTAGGATCATCATAAGTCAGAAATGACTTAAAAGCACATAGTTACAACTAACTATGGGGTTCCGCAATAGTGCATCTGCCTCCTTTCTGACATCTTTTGTCACTGTTCTAAATAAATACAGTTCATGTCTGAAGCACTCGCCTACATTCAAATTCCACAATTCCAACTCTATCTGATATAAATTTTATCAGTACTTAAAATGAGATTCCCAGAAAGAAAAAGCATATTAAAAACAAGATTCAGATATAATCGCCTCAGCCCCTTATTGCTTATAAAGCATTTTGCTATGTCTCTGACAGATGGCCAGTCCTTCCCTGCAGTCCTATAATCTTTACAAACCTCACAGACAATAAGGAAAGAAGTGTCATCAGAAAAGCAACAATTTTGCTTGGGGAAAAAAGCTCAAAAATATAACATTGAAAATCTAGTAATATGAAAGGAAATTTTTAAAATGTCAAGTACTATAGCAAAATGAAAAAAAATGATGGGTTTTGAATAATTTCTTACAGCGATACTGAGTAGATGCCAACCAAACATCCAAGGAAAATCAATTCCTCACTATAAGTGCAGAGCCGCAGTGGCGCAATGGGTTAAACCTTTTTGCCAGCTGAACTGTTGATCTGAAAGTCAGTGGTTCGAATTCAGGGAGTGGGGTGAGCTCCTGTCAGCTCCAGCTTCTCATGCAGGGACATGAGAGAAGCCTCCCACAGGATGGTAAAACATCTGGGCGTCCCCTGGGCAATGTCCTTGCAGATAGCCAATTGTCCCACACAGAAGCAACTTGCAGTTTCTCAAGTTGCTTCTGACATTATTTTAAAAAAAAAACCTATAAGTGACCATTAGAAAAAAAACAGTGGGCCAATAATACAATGTATGTAGAAGTTTATGAGCAAGACTAATGCTTATTAATTATGAACAAAAAGACCAGCAGAGAAAGCAACCAAGACAGATCAAACTTTATTTGAAACAAGAAGGGAAACCACAGAACAGAGACAGCATGAACATTTAAAATATAAAATGAAACATCTGTGTCAGAAGGGCTGATGAACAAAACACAACAGTAATCAACGTGAAATAGAATAAATATTTGAAGAACCTCTATATCCTCTTCACTAGAAACCTAGAATTCAGATAGTAGGAAATCAGACATATCAGTGAGGACTAGCAGCTAAAGGTAAAGGTTTCCCCTGACATTAAGTCTAGTCCTGTCCGACTCTGGAGAGTGGTGCTAATCTCCATTTCTCAACCAAAGAACCAGCGTTGTCCATAGACACCTCTAAGTTCATGTGGCCAGCATCACTACATGGAGTGCCGTTACCTTCCCACAGAAGTGATACCTATTGATCTACTCATATTTGCATATTTTTGAACTGCTAGGTTGGCAGAAGCTGAGCCTAACAGCTGGAGTTCACCCTGCTCCCTGGATTCAAACCACCGACCTTTCGGTCAGCAAGTTCAGCAGCTCAGCAGTTTAACTCGCTGCACCACCAGGGGGCCAAGCACCTATGTAGGCTTCCCAAACTGAGTTTGCAAACATTATTTATACTCAAAATCATCACAATTAACATTCCCATTTATTAACTGAAGGGAGAAGTTTGAAAGCCTTCTTCTCTCAGGCCCACTTCCATCTCAAGCTCGGTTGATGGGAACCAGAAAGCGGGCCTTCGTTCTCGGTGGCTGTGCCCCTTCCCTGCTGTCCTTCCAGGGACAGGCTAAAACATTTTTATTCACACAGACTTTTAAAGCTGCAGGTGTTTAAGATCAATTCTCGGGTGGTGCTGTGGTTTATCTACTTGGGATTTGTTTTAATAGTTAACTGGCAATTTTTAAAATCCTGTTTACATTTAATCCTGTGCTAATGTTCGTATGTTTGTATATTTCAAACGGTTATGCTAATGCTTTTATGTGAAGCCACTTCGAGTCCCCTTCGGGGGAGATAAAGCGGGGTAAGAATATAATGATAATAATAATAAAGTAGTGGAAAATGAGCACGCAAAAATACTCATAGAATCATAGAATCAAAGAGTTGGAAGAGACCTCATGGGCCATCCAGTCCAACCCCCTGCCAAGAAGCAGGAATATTGCATTCAAATCACCCCTGACAGATGGCCATCCAGCCTCTGTCTAAAAGCTTCCAAAGAAGGAGCCTCCACCACACTCTGGGGCAGAGAGTTCCACTGCTGAACGGCTCTCACAGTCAGGAAGTCCTTCCTCATGTTCAGATGGAATCTCCTCTCTTGTAGTTTGAAGCCATTGTTCCGCGTCCTAGTCTCCAAAGAAGCAGAAAACAAGCTTGCTCCCTCCTCCCTGTGGCTTCCTCTCACATATTTATACTGTGGGACTTTCGAATCCAGACTGACCAAGTTTTAGAACACAATACACCAGACATCATGATTGTGGAAAAGAAAAAAGTTCGGATTATTGATGTCGCTATACCAAGTGACAGTTGCATTGAGGAAAAACAACAGGAAAAACTCAGCTGTTATCAGGACCTCAAAATCGAATTGCAAAGACTCTGCCAAACACCAGTACAGGTGGTCCCAGTGGTAATCGACACACTGGGTGTCGTGCCAAAAGATCTCAGCCAGCATTTGGAAACAATAAACATAAACAAAATCACAATCTGTCAATTGCAAAAGACCACCTTACTTGGATCTGCACGCATCATTCGAAAATACATCACACAGTCCTATACGCTTGGGAAGTGTTCGACTTTGTGATACGAAATAAAATAATAATAATAATAATAATAATAATAATGTAAATATAATAATAATAATAAGGTACACAAAGATTACTCTTTCAGAAGTGTGACAATTATTTCTGTCCCACACTTACAAAAATCATTTTTGAAACTAGTTGTTGGTGTAACAAAATCCTATACTCTACACAGATATCTATAAGTACAAAGTAAATACACAAATGTCCTGTTGCTATAAACTGCAGCAAAAGTATTGATACAATTAATCATGAGAATACTTAATTAATTCGTATAGTACACAAGCATAGGGCACAAATGCGATGGGATTATTTACAATGATGTAACAAACATAATACTCATGTTTGTAGTGTTCCCAGGACTTTTTATCTCATCTTGAACTCACATGGGACTATTTTGGATATGTTAAAGTTTGTCTGCATGACTTTTGGAAGATCGGACTAATTATGTGGAAAACATAATTATTATGTTTGTTACACCATTGCAAATAGTCCCATCGCATTTGTGCCCTATGCTTGTGTACTATACGAATTAATTAAGCATTCTCATGATTAATTGTATTGACACTTTTGCTGAAGTTTATAGCAACAGGACATTTGTGTATTTACTTTGTAACAAAATCCTACTCAGTATTATGGTTTTTCTGAAAAGTGTTAACTGACTTGGGTTTTTTTAAAAAGGAACAAAATGCCGTAAAATCACTTGGTGCCATTAAAAAAATGTTCTAGAAGCATTCTCCCCTGATGTTTCGCCTGCATCAATGGCAGCTATCCTCACAACCTCTGAGGATGCCTGCCATAGATGCAGGCAAAATGTCAGGAGAGAATGCTTCTAGAACATGGCCATACAGCCCGAAAAACCTACAACAACCCAAATATAAGTAACCCTGGGATGGGGGGGAGAGGATCTAGGAAGAATATTCTACCAAGGGAAGGGAGAGTGAAGGGAGACACTGACAATCAATGTCCAAGAACTGGGGCTGGGGAGGAGAAGACCACCTGCTCTGGACTTGGCTAAGCAGAAGGACAATGCATTGGCAGAACAAATCTTACATTCATCGTCCAGGATGTCAGGCCAAAGTTTGATTAAAACCAGACGTTTGAAATAGATGGTACTGCAGATTTTGAAAGCATAATAATAACAAAAAAGTACAGGGAAGGAAAAGGATTTTTTTTCCTTTTGTAAGTGGGTGGTAGAATGTTGCATGGTACTGATCCAACTCCAAATTACTAGCAAACATTATGCCAACAGAGGATTTCTGCATGTTCTGCATTTGCACTTGGAAAAGAATCAGCTTTCATGGAAAGATTTCCCTCCAATAAGCAACAGCATTTTGTTTATGCTGAAAACAATGTTCTTTTCTGCAATAAAAGCAACATTTTAAAATGCCACCAATATATTATAGTTATAATTCATCAATATGAATATCTAGAAATGGGGAAGTGAACTTAGCAAATTCATATATTTTGTGGGTGTTTCCTCCTGAGTTCAGAATAACTCTAGTGCTTTTGTAAGGTAAAAAATATCTTGCCTGTCCCAATATTGAAGCCATCTATCAAAAAGAACGCTGAACCACAATAATTAAATCTCTTGCACTAAATAGTCAATAAAAGTGTCAGATATTAACTCTCAGAGGCATCTAGCTGGAAGATAAAACAGTGTCATAACAGAGCTTTTCCAAGGGAGCATTTGTAAACATGCCTTTTGTAATACAAAAGTTCTCTCCTGTAAATTAGAATTTATGTCTGGAGGGGACGGTGATGGAACTATTTTGGAAAGTTCACGCTTCTGAAGCCCATCTCCTTCTCCTGACCCCTCACTGCTTGGCCAAGACATCTGTGTTTCAGCAGGCTTTTGGCCTACTTAACTGAGGTTTTTTATTTACTTGCTGTGTTTAAAATGATTTTATTTGCTATGGTCTGTGTCACTGGTTCTATTGCTGGTTTTTATTATCTGTTTTGTGAACTGCTTTAATATGATGCAAACTGCCCTCAGCATCATTGTTACAACAGAAGGCCAGGACAGAAATGTTTTACATAGAAACAAACAAAATGTGTCATTCCACCGAGACTTCTAGAACTGGGATTGTGAAGATCCCTCAAGCAAAAGATCCCAGATTTTTACAATCTTATCTATAAACGCTACTGGTTCTGCTGCCTAGCTGCTGAAAGATTCTCATACACTCCAGGTTTGGGTGTAGATCTGAAAAAGAGATTAATCCAGAGATTAACCCAAAAGAAGAACTCTGTACATATTTTCTGCTTCAGTTATGAGGGAACCTGTCCATCAAAAACAGTGGTTCTTAACCTGTGGGCCGCAGACCACCAATGGGCTGAAAGGATGAAAATCTGGTCTGTGGGCCTCCTTCCTCTTTATTTATTTATTTTAATTTATTTTGTTTCCACTCCTTTTGTGCCACCTGCCACACCTTCCCTGTCGCTGACCATGGCATATCTCCTGTATCAGAAACTAGAGCTGATGTGGTATATCCAATGCAATTTTCTGAATCAGCATCCCAAACCGAATCTAAATTTGACCAAAAACTGATTCGTAACCCTTTTGGTACTAATGTTGGACAGAGTTCCCTGGTCAAAATAAGGTTGGAAAGCACTGATCTAAACTAAAAGAACCCACGTTCCACAACAAGATATTATATATATTACAGGCCTTGAAGAAATTTTTGTAAAAATTATCTTTAATTCCTGACATTATGTCCTATATTGATGAGATTTAAAAAGTGGCAAAATAATTGTGAGAGGAGCATGTGCGCTAAAATTATGGCACAAAGGACAAATTGTTTTCAAATTACATCAGATTAAGAGGATCACATAAGGGGGCATTTTGTTGCTATCCCCCCTGAAAGTTAAGTCTAAAATATTTTCCACTGGTAAAGGCAACAGAGGAAAAAAAGATGGGGGGTTATTTAGGAATTTATACTCCTAGATGGCAGTACAGCTACATTTATTAAGAGTGGTCAACTAGAATACAGAAACTCTGACAACCATCAGCATATTTCCATAAACAGGATCTGTAATACATATTAGATATGTATAAGACATGTCCCTTTAAAGATTATTCAAATAGAATAATCAAATAGATCTCTGGAAAATCAATTAATGTTCCATCATTGCTGTCTAAAGAAAGGTAAGACAAGAAAAAAAAAACTTCTCAGAACATCTTTTTTATCACAGTCACCATACTTCAAAAATCTGCACAAGATAAATATTTATGATGGACGCCAAACTATAGGAATTACACTACAAAACTATGGCAGGAATTCTTCTAAAACCGTGTGCTGGCGGTGGCGCAATGAGTGAAACCTTTGTGCCAGCAGGACTGCTGACCAAAAGGTTCAAATCAGGGAGCGAGGTGAACTGTCAGCTCCAGCTTCTCATGAAGGGACATGAGAGAAGCCTCCCACCGGATGGTAAAACATCCATGTGTCCCCTGGGCAATGTCCTTGCAGATGGGCAATTATTGCACACCAGAAGTGGCTTACAGTTTCTCAAGTTGCTCCTGGCATGAAAAAAATGTATAATATTTATTTTAACCTGTTTCTAAACAAGTCAGTGTATGAATCATAATATTAGGGTAAAATACAAAGGGAAAAATTAAGTAAATTCAACTTTGTTACAGTTCAATCTGCCTCATGCCTGTTCCAGGGCCCTCTTTACTTATCATACATCTTATAATATTTTTTTTCTTCTTACAAACTACATTGCACTTGACACAACAATGTTTGCTAGTGCAATGATCTGTAACAGGTTTTCCAAGTACACATTTGACACAAAACAAAAAGTCTATTCCAGGTCAGTCAAAACTCCATGTCTCTGAGCAAATTCCTAGTCTGCATATTCTCTTTTTCTCTCCACTGTAATGATTGTTTAGACTGGAAACATCTCAAAGGTACAATAACTGCAGAGTGTTTTCTTACCTGTCAGTATTTATAATGCAGTGTACATCTCCAGACACGTATCCTTCTTTCCACAGCACAAAATATGAAAACTTGTTATGAGTAAGATTTATGCAACTGAACCTATTACTCATGAAAACACAAAACTTCCTTAAACTGCTTTAACTGGCCATGTTAATTGCTGATTAATAACACTATCTAACACGATTCTTGTTCCTGGGTTATAAATGTCATTTCCTAATTGGTTCCATCATTAAAATATGGGGCAAGTTTACTGAACTGCACAAACGTTGGTTTTGTGGGACAACTTGCAGAACATTTTGCTATAGTTTTCAATGAATATCTTATAAAGACTCTACCAATTCAACATAGTTTGTGGCAGGAACAAAAATGACGTTTCTGGAGTATAACAACTACTTTCAAAGTAAGTACCACACAATTAAACAGGAATAACACTTTCAAACATGGAACAGAATTTTTTTCAAATGTTGTTAAATAGTGCAATTTATAAAGTTAGATTTCTGACAAACCTAAGCTGGAAAAACAAGATGGATGAAATGTTTTCTTTGGCAGTCTAAATCAGGGTGCTCTTACATAGCTTGTCATCTCTTCCCATGTTTTCTTTAAACATATCTTCAGAGAAAAAAATACTCAAGAAAACAGATTTTGAAATAAGCAATTATATTTTGCGTAGCAGGGCAAAAAATCCTAACTAAACAACTAAGATCCTTCAAGCCAATGCAAACAAATTAAAAGAAAGGCATTTACCCGTGAGCTGGATCCAGGGCTATTGCTCTTGGCTGGTCAAGGTCTTGCCAAAAGAGAACCTTCCTAGATGTTCCGTTGAGATTAGCAACTTCTATCCTGTTCGTTTCAGAGTCTGTCCAATACAATTTTTTACCAATCCAGTCACATGCCAGACCATCTGGGGAAACCAGACCTGAAACGATGACATTCTGCACCAGATTCCCAGTTTGGTTAAAGTAAGTCTGTTTGATGGCTTCTTCGCTCACATCTGTCCAGTAAATAACACTTTGAGAGTACAGGAAGTCAACTGCAGCAGCATCTTCCAAGCCACTGACAACGATTGTTGACTCCGCCTTCACTCCTCCGGCATCCACCAGTCTAACATCTCGTCGGTTAGCAAAAAGCAAGAGCGGAGATGCTGTAGAAGGGGGAAAATATAAAATATTATAAGAATATATTAAAATCTTCACTATTCCATTAATTCTCAATAAAATCAAGCAGTGATGTCCAACCACCGTAAACCATCCAGGATTTGCCATGTAAGCAAGGAATGTGATGTTTGATATTCTAAAGATTTTAAACACAACTAAAATATGTCTTCGACTTTTTCAAGCACTCGACAAAAGAAGTTCTAGCCCTTGCACTTTACTACAGTTCTCTGCCTACAGATATGGTGTTCTACTTCATATTGCCCGTCTACTCCTAATCCGTCATTTGGCTTTTGCACTTTATCCATCAGCCCTGTCCTTGTAAGTGATTTGTACCAGCCCACCACCTGAGCTCAGAAATTGTTTACTATGTCAGGCCATTTTTTGTTCAATGGTTGTTTTATACTGTTTTCTGATACTGTTTTATGATTTTTATTGTGTTATATTTTAAACTATGTTGATCGGGCTTGTCCCCATGTAAGTCGCCCCAAGTCCCTCCAGGGAGATGGTGGCAAGATGCAAAAATAAAGTTATTATTATTATTATTATTATTATTATTATTATCAGTAGTAGTAGTAGTAGTAGTAGTATTCATGTTTTGACAATTCTTCTTTAATGATATCAGCTAAATTCTACAATAAACCTGAAAGCTTATTACATTAATGTATTGAAAATCCATAAGATCATTGGTTCTCCTCTAAATTCATTCCTACATAAAGATATACTTCATCCTTCAATTGTAGAGAAATACTTTTCTTTATATGATCTCACTCAAAAAAGGCCTTCATTTTTTATTTGCCCTCCTGATGATACTAATACATATCTAGTATAGGGACTTCTCTATTACATTCCTAAAGATGGGATGTATCAGAGACCCTATAATTTTTTTCTCAACTCCCAAAAGAGACCTATCAATTTTTCAGTCCTTGAAAGCATTAGAAGGCAGTTATTAGAGAGCTTTACTTTTCTAGTCACTACTTTTAAGTATGGACATGATTCACTGCTAGGACCAGGGCTACCAGGAATCATGGTAAGTTTTGTGGTTGAAGTAGTGAATCAGAAAATAGGGTTCCAGTGTCCACTCAAAAATATGCCCATCACCACTGCTGCATAAGAAAAATGCACCAGGTTTATTGTCCTCACCAAATATAACTTGAGAAGATAGAAGAAAATGAGCCAAATGGGAAGAAAATGTACACATCTGAAATGTAGTGCTGGAGAAGTCTATTGATCCCAGTAAATGAGTCTTGGAGAAAATCTGACTCTTTCTAGAAGTGAGTCTGTTGCATGTTGGACATATCATGAGATGATGTAACTTGTCAGAAAACTTAATACTTGATAAAGTAGAAGACTGTAGGAAAGGAGGGTGGGTGATGGCAACAACTGCTGGAAGTCTCTCATCCATACAATTACTGTAAATTGATGGGAAAGAACAACAACAAATGCACCCCAAAAGACTGAGCTGCAAATAGCCAAATTTCACTTGGGATTTGCCCAGCCAAACAGCTTTTCAGCCTAAACTAACACAGAAATTACTCTGCCAAATTATTTGTCACTTCAAGCCCTCTGTAGCAGTTACACAAGTTCCAGCAACAACTGTTTGAAGCTTTTACTAATCAATTGTTGGCTTCCCTACAAGAAATGTTTAGCTCCAGCTGATATTTTAGACTCCTAAATGCACAGAGACCCAAACACTTGTCAGTCAGTTCCAAGAAGAACATGTAGACTAGGCCAGCACTGACAGATATATTAGTACAGAGTCTTCAATCCAGAATTTCCAGTTCACATACAACAGTAAAAATACCGCAACATCTAAAACAGGTTTCCTTGCAATACCACATTTCAAATTTCTCTTGTCTAGGTTCTGCCACACAGGTTTTATTCCATTCTATATTGCTATAAAAATTTATATGTGTGATTCATTAAAACATGTGACAGCAATGTTCCGGATTTGAGCAAGAACTATCCGCTTGCCTCACTTTCAGCCCAATATATTTACTGTATCGGTCACTGTTGGGTGTGTTATATGTACTTTCAAGTCACCTGTTGACTTATGGTGACCCCATGAATTTCACAGGGCTTTCTTAAGCAAGGCATGCTTAGCCAGATGTGGTTTCCCAATTCCATCCTCTGAAATATAATCTAGAGCACCTGGCATCAGTTAGTGTTCTCTCATCCAAAATCTAACCAGGATGAGTCTGCTTAGTTTCCAAGATCAGATAATCTGGTGACTTTATAGTATTTCGGCCTCTATTTGTCACTGTTAGTTTTCTATTTCTTAACTACAACTTCATCCCCATTTGTAAAACTTACTACTTCATCACCCTAGAGCAGTGGTTCTCAACCTGTGGGTCCCCAGGTGTTTTGGCCTACAACTCCCAGAAATCCCAGCCATTTTACTAGCTGCTTGGATTTCTGGGAGTTGAATACCAAAACATCTGAGGACCCACAGGTTGAGAACCACTGCCATAGAGAATGAATCCACATTAAATCTGTTTTGTGCCTCCTGCAGAATTCTGGGGTTTGTAGTTTAGTGAGGCCTTAAAGGCTCCTCCCTAAACTACAAACCCCAGAATTCTGCAGGAGGCAGCAACTGGATTTAACGTGGATTCATTCCCTAGTGTGATGAGGCCCTTGGTCTGGAATGATGCCCATGTTCTATGCCAGCATGGGCGATGGCAGGAAAAGGAGCAGCAGTCGTGAGCTACTAGATGTGAGCCACTGGAGATACAGCCAACAGATTATGTCTATCATTCCTCACTTTGCCTTCTTGGAAAAAGTCCATCTGCTAGCATAGTGCACCAACTCAATTCTGTCATGATTTCCTTAATTCATGTTATGCACTGAATATTCTTACTCCTGCCTCAAAGAACCTATTCACAAAATACAAGAAATATGAGAGTTCACAAAAAAGCCACAAAAAGTTGAGGATTGGGGGATATTTCTTTTAGAATGATTAATAAAATATTACCTTACGTACACTGATTCCTCCTACCACATTATTTCTAAAAAGCTATGTAGCAGGTAAATGTTTATGTAAGACTATGCAGAGCATACTACATAATTGAAATTCCTGGTCTTGTTTTTCTCTTCTCAATTCCTTTTATGGGAAGGAAGCCTTTATGTTTGCCTTACACTATGAAGACTAGAGAAGACAAAATATGTTTTGTCTTAGTAATGCTGATGCTTTCTTCTGTTTTTATTGTGGGTTTTCCCCTGCTTCTCATAAACTGCCACAACCCAAGTAAGTCCCTTATCGTTCAGGTGTTTGTTATGCATTTGAAAGAAAAAAATTAAATGTAGATTAATTTTCTATTTATTATCTGAATAAACCACAGTTTTATAGTTTATAAAGTAGGATAAAAGGAGGAGGAGGAAGTAGCAGAAGTGCTGAGTAGTGTTTATGTATTTTAATAGGTTTTTAATTATTTTAATTGCTACAATTATTTCTTTTAATAGTCCTTTGGTTTAATTCAATTTTGATATTTATATGTTTTAGGTCTTAAATGGGACATTTTTTTAGCACTGTTAGCTGCTCTGAGTTTCTTTTAAGAGAAAAAGCGAGATAACAACCACCATGTTAGACTACACAGAGAAGTCACTGAAACCCACAAGCATGTGGATAATTTCAATAGAAAGGATGAAACCATGAAAATGAACAAAATCTGGCTACCAGTATTTTTTTTAAATACTCCAGAATCAAGACAGTAAATAAAGAACACCACTCAAAAAACAGGGGAATTCCAGAGGAGTAACTATCAGGGCCAGTTAACGTCTTCCAACAAAGGATGCCTCCAGGCAGAAAGCAGCCAGGCTTTGAAGCTGCAAGACTATTCAATGCTAATCAAGGTGGCCAATTGCAACATTCACATTTACCTCCAACAAACAAGAGTTCTTTCTCCCACCTGGACATTCCACAGATATATAAACCTCACTTGCCTAGTTCCCAACAGACCTCACAACCTCTGAGGGTGTCTGCCATAGATGTGGGCAAAATGTCAGGAGAAAATGCTTCTGGAACATGGTCATACAGCCCGGAAAACTCACATCAACCCAACAACAACAACGTTTAAGATATCAAACATGATAATTTTATTCCAGACCAAGTTACACATTCTGCATTTTATATTCCCTAACTAACAAAGTGACTCTGGAAAAAGTGCTAATATTGTATTTTCCCATTTTTTCCAATTTTCTATTTTTTTCCTGAAAAAAACTGACAAAATGTTCTTCCCCTCCATAGTTTCAAAATTCCTGGAAGTTTTGTATCTCTAAATGTAACTAATTTGTCTTTCACAAGAGGGGTGCCGACCACCTCACACAGAATTCCCATCACTCTACAGCTCTCTTCACCTGGTACATGTTTACTCAAAAGTTCAATGAAGTATGCAGAGATTTTCTTAAGAAAATAAACACAACTGTTTTACTGCTTTACCATACATATTTTGCCATACCAGAAAAATATATTTTGCTGACATTCCATACCTGTCCTTGTTCAACATGCTCACTAAGACTGAAAAAACACTGCCCACATGTTCTTTTCTGCAAGAGAAATGTTTTGGTAGCAAACAAAACCTACAAAGAAAACATCTGAGCTTTTTCAGAGAAAGGTTTCCCTTGCAGCAAAAGCCCAGCCTTGAGGAACAACATCTAACTTAATGGCCACTGCCTAATCAGTGGTTAACACCTCTCAAATGTCTTTGACAGACAGATGTCTGGCTGGAGAGAAGGGACACGGGGCTATGGCAGGAATGTACTTCAAGGAGGAGAGAAATCTCCAGTCAAAATGAATCCACACTCACTCTCTTTGGAAAATGAAGCTGAGACCTAGAATAGCATGGAAACCTGTGTGTTGCCCAAAGAAAAATAGCAATACTAAATTGCATACTATTATACCTTGGGAGTAATCATGACAGCATGCTAAAACCTATTACTTGACGATTCAGATCATATCTACATTTGCAAAGAGATCCAAACCCACATTTCTACTTAAAGCTGCCATCAAGGGGTTGGGAAGAGAACTGGCGACTGGGCATTAAAACAGTGTAATATGATGGCTAAATAAGCCAATTCTGCATTGATAGTATAGTGTCTTGATCGAGGGAAGTAATACAGGTTGAGCATCCCTTATAAGGAAAATGCTCCAAAACAGTGGTTCTCAACCTGTGGGTCCCCAGATGTTTCAGCCTTCAACTCCCAGATATCCCAACAGCTAGTAAACTGGCTGGGATGTCTGGGAGTTGTAGGCCAAAACACCTGGGGACCCACAGGTCGAGAACCACTGCTCCAAAATCATCCACATGGGTGGCTGAGACAGTCACACCTTTGATTTCTGATGGATCAATTTACATAAACTTTGCTTGTGCATACAATTTATAAAAATATTATACAAAATTACCTCCAGGCTATCAGTATAGGTTGTATATCTGACATAAATGAATGTCATGTTCAGACTTGTGTCCCGATATCTCAAAGATATCTCATTATGCACACATATGCAAATAGAGGTATTCCAAATTCCAAAAAAGAACAAAGTCCAAGAGGCTTCCAGCCCCAAGAAATTGGTCAGGTCTCACCTGTGGCCAATTCTGGGTACCACAGTTCACAAAAGGTATTTGCAAGTTGGAGCATGTTCAGAGGTGGGTGACCAAAATAAATATGGTTTAGAAACTAAATGTTATGAAGAGTGGCTTAGGGAGTGAAGTAAGTTTAGTGTTAAGAGGGAGCATGATAGCCATGTTTAAATAGATGGAAAGATGTCTTACTGAAGATGGATCCAGTTTGCTTTCTGCTGCTCAAGAGACTAGGAAACAGAGTAATGAATTCAAACTACAAGAAAAGAGATTCAACCTAAATAGTAGGAAGAAATTATTATTGACAGTAAGCACTGTCGACAGAGGAATAGGTGGCCTTGGAGTGCAGTTGGAGTCTCCTTATTTGGAGATTTTAAAACAGAAGTTGGATGGCCATCTGTCAGGAGTGCTTTGATTGGGTATTTCTGCACGGCGGAATGGGGGAAGAACCTTGTGGTCTCTTTCAATTCTATGATTATATGATAAGCTTAACCTCTAGTAAAAGTCACATGCAAGTGAAATATGCCTGGATTTGGAGAGGAGTCCAGGAGTGAAGTTTTAAAACTGGAACAGCCATGCATTTCTCAAACGACATTAAATCACGAATGTCATTTGAAGGATAAGGAAAGAATTGTGCCTGAGGATGAGGACAGAAATTTATGACAGGATTTGGGAACAGTAGGGAAGATATTCTGACAACACATGGGGAAGGGAAAGAAGAAGTCAACAAAGATGCACAAGTAGATACTCTCCACTAACATAGGAACAGAGCGATATGGTATATTGGACAAGCATCTCATTGATTTCAGTGGGGTTTGCTTCCAGGAAAGCATGCAGAGGATTGCAGCTGTAGCCGGCTACAGAACAAGAAGGGAGAAAAGAAATGTCTTTTACTATTTAGAATGATTATCTGACACAAACATCTTTTAACTGCTCTGCCTTTTTCACCCAGCCCATTTCATTGGCAACTACTACAGTAGAACACCTGAAATCCATTGATCACCAACTTCAAAAGATAAGATTAAATGTTAATTTTCATGCAATGTTCCTTCGTATTCAACCCGAGTTTAAACATGTTGAATGTAGCCCTGTAAAGAATGGAAGACTTTTCCTTTCATCTTAGAATAGTGTATATACTTGTGTGTACAATAAAGAGGGCTCACTTTATACAAGTACAATAATAGCATAGTAAAGTGTTTTCTTTAACAACAAAACGTAAGTGGAAAATCAACCCACACACCAAGCTAGGAGACCTCTAGTCCTTGGTGGATGGATTACAACTGCAACCTGTGTAAATAGGAATCACATTCGTAGAAATAAACAAACCCACAAAGCCTCAACTTGAGCAAAAGAGTTCAGGAACCCTTACTACAAGTTAAGAGAATGTTGGAAATTTAAAATGTTATCACAAAGTCTAAAGATGATGCCTCTTGAAAGATTCCCTCAACTCCACCACTATCTGTTATGTGCCATCTCTTCTGCATCTGCAAAGCCCATTATTACAGCTTTGGCAAGGAACACACTATATAAATCATAAATGGTGTAATTATAATACCTACTTCAATGGTGCCATTAACGTTTAATAGCCTGCGAAATTCATAACTCACCTTTAAATGGCCAAAGAGAAGTATGTCTGTTGCTAAAGGAGGACATTTCATTTGCCTTTTTTAAAAATTCTGTATGTAAGCAATGTTTGTAATTTGGGGGAGTAGAAATAAAAATCTATTTTTAACTTTGTAAGAATAATTTATGCATAAAATATGCCACAGATGGCAGAGTATGGTTTTTCACCCCTATTTAAACTTTAACAGCCTATACTTTAAGCTGGTCACTATGCACAACCAACTCCTGTTGAGCAATCTCATCCAAACCTAAATCTCAAAATATGAATTATTTTTAGTGTCAACTTCATGTGTACTAAACGTTGTAGTGGATTATCGTACTTGCAAAGAGAAAATGCAGTCTGAGCCTTCAATGTTTCAAAAGAACATAGCTCAAGAAAGAAAGATATTGCTAGGAGCATAAGCAGACTATCTCCACTGACAATTTCCATGCAACTCACTCTAGATATGCATATAAATCTGCCAATGAGGTTAAAACTTCATGCATCTGTTTTTTGGTTTTATTTTTTCAGGAGCAACTTGAAAAACTGCAAGTTGTTTCTGGTGTGAGAGAATTGGCCGTCTGCAAGGACATCACCCAGGGGACGCCTGGATGTTTTGATGTTTTACCATCCTTGTGGGAGGCTTCTCTCATGTCCCTGCATGGGGAGCTGGAGCTGACAGAGGGAGCTCATCTGCGCTCTCCCCAGATTCAAACCTCTGGCCTGTTGGTCTCCAGTCCTGCCTGCACAAGGGTTTAACTCATTGTGCCACGGGGGCTCCATGAATCTGTTGAAATGGGCAGTTTAGAAAACCTCATGCCATAATAAACCCACTAATCTCTTAAGACACCACTCATAGACATCAAACTTAAGAACTGTTTCCAATACTTGATTCTAGTGCTCCTTTGCATAGAATGTTTAATGCTTCCTAATTTGTAAAGTATATCACTTGCAACCTAAGCTAAAAAGAAATCTAACTCATAGTATAGTTTGCAGACATTTCTTGCAAATTAAACATTTTAGCAACATTGTGAGATGGGTAATTTTAATTTCTTATTAGAAAGTTGTTCAAGAGCGCCACAGTAAGTCTACGGCTGAAGCAATGTTTCAACTCATAACCTCCCATACCCCCACTTTAAAAACCTCAACAAATTCTCAGGGCATGCAGGGTGGGAGAGAGAAACCATTCCTTCTCCTAATTCTTCTGGTGAAAGTAGTCCTAATTCACTAGATTTCACCCTAAGTTCTTTGTACTCTTAGGTGTGCCTCACATTTTCCAAGAATGTAAACATCAAGGGTCCCAAATGAAACATGATGTCCTATAAAAAAAAAGAGAATTTGCTTGAGAAAGGGAAGCTGAATAACTGGATTTTGGGAGGGTTTTTTGGTTCCTGTTCCAGGGATTTTCCATGATATAAAGTGCCCCAACGTGTTAGTTATCATGTGCCAGAAAACCCCAGAACTGTACTTATCTACCCTGCCTGCATCCTTGATTCACAAACAAGCATCACCCTGTCCTACATTAGACAATTTGGCCAGCTCGCCTTGGGTATTTGTTTCGCACAAGCAAGCACTGCACATTTTCAGGATCTTGTAAAAGATACATTTTTGGTACAGTGTAGGTTAAGTTTTTGCACTAATTATAGGGTTTCAGAAACCAGAGAGATTTATTTCAGAATCCTGGTTTTACTTGGCAGCCTACAGTTTGTTACTACTAACATTATTATTTACAACGAAATATAGCCCTCTGATTATATACTATTTCGTTTCATTTGGACATAGTTACTTTATTTCCCTGGAGAGACTAATGTCAAAAAAACATCATCCAAAACAATAACAAACAAAAAAAAAGCCCTTATATTGGGGCAAAATAGACAAAAGTACATTTGTAAAAGTACCAAAACCAATAAGAAAAGAGTCTCAGCTTTACTATATTCCTGGAACACGCAAAAGAGTGTAAAAATGTCACCCACAATATCAACAGGACCTCCATGACTGTGACTTACAGAACTTAAACAAACCTCTTCCAGCCAATGTGCCTTAGCACCTTCTCTTCCTAACCATACACATAAAAATATGCACATGCTCCCCTCTTCTCCCAAGTCATTAATTTTATTTCCATATCCACTCTGCATTCTGTCTCTATGTTTGTACTCCTTTAGCTACATTTACGAGATAACACGATTTGTTCTTCTTGTCCCTGACTGCCCAACATCCTTTTCTGCTCCTCTTTCCCCACCCACATCATTGGGAAATCATCATGCATACAATAGCCACTATACACCTACCCAAATTCCAACTTTTATAAATTTATAAAAGTGGTGGGAGCTCAACTGGATCTACTACTCATATTTTTTTTGAATCTTCCAAAATGAGAAATTGGAGAAAACTGTCCAGACCAGACCAAACCAAACAAAGCATCTGCAAGCTTTGGTCCAAAACTGAGACAGCATTTTGGGGAGTTAAGGCAGAGAGCCAGCTTCGTGCAGTTCTTGAAGCTTTTGTGTACAACTCTGGAGACATCTTGGCCATGGAAGCCCACTGAGTGACCTCAGGCAAGTCCCACTCTCTCAGCCTCAGGGAAAGGCAAACATGCTCTGAACAAATCTTGCCAAGAAAATTCTGTGCTGGATTCACTTTAGGGTTTCAGTAAGTCAGAACTCACTTGCAAGCACATGACAAAAACATTGAGGTGGGTTAGAGAGTGAATGTTGTGAGTGGCAATGCCTTTTTTAATTTCTAGCTCATCTTTATCCAGGCACAGATCCCAAAGTGACTTATATGCTCATCTGCCCACCTTATGCACCACATGCTTGCACCTATATACCTGCAACATCCAAGCAATTTTTTCCAGACCTGAAAACAATTGTGTCTAAAATCATAATCAAGAAAACAATTAGCGCAATTCTGTTTCTTTCTATTTCCATCTACTGATTGGGTTAAAAGCAAAAAATGCAAACAAAAAGTAAGACTAAAAAGCAGGAACCTATTTTGAAGAATATAATTTTCAAAAGAAAATTATACAGTTTACATAAAAAATATTTTCATGGAAACCTATTGTTTCCGGCCCTTCTACTGTGTTGTATACTCATATACTGAAGAAAAATGTTTTGCTTGCTAACTCTGCTGCCTTTCACTGCCAGTTGTGATGCACTGAAGACTTTCCATCACATTGGACTCTTTATATTAAAGCACTAGTATTAAGTATTACTATAATTGTAAATTTAACCTACTTCCCAAGCATATGGTGGGAGCTCAACTAGAGTAGAATGCTTGATTGCCGTATACAGTATGCTTTGCTTTTTACTGCCTAGAGGGGTTTGGCATGCCTGTGCATTTAAAATTACCATGGCGCAAAAATTGAGCAGACATCTTACAAACCACTTTCTGAAGACTTTTTTTTAATCCTAGATTTTTACTTCCTTTTCGATAATGGTGAAACAACAATTCCTTTTTAAGAAGTTGTAGATATGCCCAGAGGCTCCAGTTTGCTAAGCACTTTTCAGAAAGGAATTATATAGAAAAATATACTTGAGATGGGACATGGCTTTCCAGCCTTCCCCTGCACTGGTATAATTAGTTATTCCCAAAGAAGTAAGTACAGGAGGAATTCAGTAAGCACACAAAAACAGGGCCATCCTTTCCTTAACAGCAACTCTGCGAGTTTATTTAACACATTTGATGGTACTGTAGGACAAGGATTGTTGTAGGTTTTTTGGGCTATATGGCTATGTTCTAGAACAGTGGTTCTCGACCTGTGGGTCCCCAGATGTTTTGGCCTTCAACTCCCAGAAATCCTAACAGCTGGTAAAGTGGCTAGGGTTTCTGGGAGTTGTAGGCCAAAAGCCCTAGGTTGGGAACCACTGTTCTAGAACGTGGTCATATAGCCTGAAAAACCTACAACAACCCAGTGATTCCAGCCATGAAAGCCTTCGACAATACATTGAACAATTAGATTTTTGTTCATTTTTTTAAAAAAATCATTATTATTACAGTAGGCCCTTGATATCTGTAGGCTCAGGATCTGCAGACTTAACAAATCACCAACTGAAAATGCAGAGACGTGCACAAAATCTAGTGCAACGAGGCCAAAGAGCAGGATATGGAGTGTTTTTCCCCAAATATTGTTGAATCAGTGAATGCTAAAGTCTTGGATACATGGGGCTGATTTTTTTTTTGTCATGTCAGGAGCAACCGCTCCTGTTGTGATGGTACTGTAGGACAAGGATTGGGAAAGAGAAGAAATTCAAAACAGCAGATAGGCTATAGCCCAGGCGTGGGCAAACTTTGGCTCTCCATGTGTATTGGACTTCAATTTCCACAATTCCTAACAGCCTCAGGCCTTTCCTTTTCCCTTTCCCTTTTTCCTTTCTGCTTAAGCAGCTGAGGGAAGAAAAGCAAAGGGGCTGAGGCTGTTAGGAATTGTGGAAGTCCAAAACACCTGGACGGCTGAAATTTACCCATGCCTACTATAGCCACTAATGAGTTCAAGGCAAAGAAGATTTGAAATCCAGACACTATGTATCACCATGTCTGACTCTTTAGTGTCAAATGGTAAGGAGGCATGGAAAGCTCAAGAAACATGTACAATCCAGGAACCATGGCTAACAAAAGGCAGGAATCTACATGCCCACCTCTTGAAACTGCATTGACTAGACAGACTTAAATCAGTACTGAAAGCACACAGCCTCATTCAAATTCTTGACTGCATAAATTATCACCAGGATTCATTTAAAACGCATTTGGGGAAACATTACATAATATAGAGGAGCCAGTTTGTATTTTATGACAGCTAATTTCAGTTAATTTACTACTTTTCATTAAAATATTATATATAAATAAATCTGAGCTGACATGACAGAAGCAATCCACTTTTTGCAGCCTTTCCTGGTTTCTGAATTGAAATCTCTGGGAGCAATACAACATTCTTCCAACTGACTTTGGTAAATTTTCCTAGAGATATCAGACTGCCTTGCTCTTAGCTGTCCCATCATCAGATAAATGCTTTTCTGGTCCAACAAGCTTTTGCGAACTGACTTTTTAGAGAATGGTTTTCAACTGATTTTTATTATTTTAATGTATACATTTTAAGTGGTCTTAGTTCCAGAGATAGTATAACTGCATTGTAGTAATAACTATGTAGTACTAACTACGACTCATAGTTCTGTGAATAATAACAAGAACCAAAAACTCTCACAAGCAAACCAGAATATGTGACACCATCAAAACCACTAGAATAGGCATCCTCAAACTGCAGCCCTCTAACTGTTTGGGCCTCCAACTCCCAGAAGGCTTAACGAGCTTGTACAATTATCAGGAATTCTGGGAGTTGAAGTCCCAAACAGCTAGAGGACCACAGTTTGAGGATGCCTGCACTAGAAGGTTTACATTGTGAAGAATTATGTAGAAAATATACAATTTAGCAGTGTATTTCACATACAATATATTTCACATACAATTTTATATAAAGTAAGACAAATACTTCAAAGGCACCGCTCGGTGGTGCAGTGGGTTAAACTCTTTTGCTGGCAGGACTAAAAACTGACAGGTCAGAGGTTCAAATCCAGGGAGAGCATGGATGAGCTCCCTCTGTCAGCTCCCCATGCGAGGACATGAGAGAAGTCTCCCACAAGGATGGTAAAACATCAAAACACCCTGGTCAACGTCCTTGCAGACGGCCAATTCTCTCACACCAGAAGTGACTTGCAGTTTCTCAAGTCACTCCTGACATGGGGAAAAAACCAACCTGTTATTAAACTTAATCGCTACATGCCTGTATTTTGTCTGGTGCTTTCTCATTACTTCTGAATATATTTTTTTCTAAAATAACGCACTTATAAATAAGCAGAACATTGCAAAGCTTTTTCTTTACATAAAGCTAACATTCAAATGTCACGTGTGAGTTCTTCAGTCAGTCCACATGCCTTGGATTTTGCCACATGCCTTCATTATACAAAGAAAATGGTTCTAGGTTGTTCCAGAGTAGTCTGAGCAGGAATTTAATCAGAAGAGTCTTCTATCTGTTTCATCTGCTGATTTTTTCAGCCAAACAGAAATCAAACGGCCTGAAAATAAGCTTGTAGTGCCCAATCCTCCTGGATACATGGCTATAAGACTTTTCAAACTTCACAGTACAAATCCACAGGGGCTAGGTTTTATAGTAGTGAAAACAGAGATGATATGACTCAAAGTGACAGTCTACACTACAAAAAATGCCAAACAATGAGGTTGTGGTGGGAGGAGAAAAGGAGGAGACTTGGTGATATGTACCCTTGCATTGCTTTATTATCAGTTCTAGTTATGTTCATCTTTAACAAACAAGTTTGTGCAATAATACAAGAGAAATCACTGGTATGTCTGTCCACACCAACACCTGACTGTGCTGCATGTGTCTAAATAAAGAATACTTGCCCCAGAAACTCTCCAGTTACTGTCTTTATAGTATCAAAATCAGCACTTGGGACTTTGTAAACAATAGAATAGGACATTCGAGAATCTTCCTTCATCTAGTTCCAGAATCACAAAGCAGACCTGGCCATAAGAAAGTGCCATAAGGAATGAACTGACCTCTACCAGATTTCCCGACTAAAGCAAAAGGATCTCCTAGAGCAGTGGTTTTCAACTTGTGAGTCCCCAGATGTTTTGGCCTTCAACTCCCAGAAATCCTAACAGCTGGTAAACTGGCTGGGATGTCTGGGAGTTGTAGGCCAAAACACCTGGGGACCCACAGGTTGAGAACCACTGTCCTATAGAGATCTGCAAAATGTTTGGGTGGAAAAGCAAATGTATACACATGCATACCTGTAGAATGAAAGACAACATTTTAAAACAAATACTACTTTTTAAAAAATCTCTTTTTAAATAAATGCCAAACTAATAATAATTAATTTCTATCCATTTTTATTCAATGATATTGTGCATTATATTGTTCAATATTTTAATATGTAATTCAGCCCAGGTTTTCTATACATGTCTCACTAAAGAATGAAAACAAAGAGGAAAATATAAAGTGTAGGATTAGAAAACACAAAATTGGGTATGAGGGAAAGCAAGCAAAATCCTATGAAATGCATTATATTTTAGAGTGGGTAAAATGCCTTTAAGGCAATGTTTCAGTACTTCAAAATATACAATATGACCATTGTTGTATCTTTTTATGTAAGACAGATTTCACTAAAGATCATGGTTGGTCCTGAAAAGGTCCATTGGTTGTTTTGCTTGCTTGCTTGTTTGCATGCTGCAAGTCGCTTCCGGTCAGTTCTGGAGTGAGAGAATCAGCCGTCTATGAAGATGTTGCCCAGGGGACGCCCGGATGTCTTGCTTTTCATCTCAAGAACAGACAAGCATCCCGAGCTCTGAGGATTACCTGGGAAGGAATCCCACTGGAGCATTGCAACACACCCAAATACCTACGAGTCACTCTGGACCGTGCCCTGACCTACAAGAAGCACTGCCTGAATATCAAGCAAAAAGTGGGCGCTAAAAATAATATCATACAAAAGCTGACTGGCACAACCTGGGGATCACAACCAGACACAGTGAAGACATCTGCCCTTGCACTATGCTACTCTGCTGCTGAGTATGCATGCCCAGTGTGGAACACATCTCACCACGCTAAAACAGATGTGGCTCTTAATGAAACATGCTGCATCATCGCAGGGTGTCTGCGCCCTGCACCACTGGAGAAATTACACTGTTTAGCCGGTATTGCACCACCTGACATCCGCCGGGAAGTAGCAATCAATAGTGAAAGGACCAAGGCAGTGACATCTCCAGCTCATCTCCTTTTTGGATATCAGCCAGCATGTCAATTACTTAAATCAAGAAATAGTTTTCTAAAATCTACAGAGACACTCGCTGGAACACCTCAGCAAGCGAGAGTCCAAAAGTGACAGGCTCAAACCCAGAACCTCGATCAATGGCTGATGCCAAATGAGAGACTCCCCCCTGGGCACACAGAAAACTGGGTGACTTGGAAGGTGCTGAACAGACTACACTCTGGGCACCACGAGATGCAGAGCCAACCGTAAGAAATGGGACTACAAAGTGGAATCCACAACATGCAAGTGTGGAGAAGAGCAAACTACAGACCACCTGCTGCAATGCAACCTGAGCCCTGCCACATGCACAATGGAGGACTTTCTTGCAGCAACACCAGAGGCACTCCAAGTGGCCAGATACTGGTCAAAGGACATTTAATCAACTACCAAGCTTGCAAACTTTGTGTTTTTGCTTGTCTGTCTGTCTGTTTGTTTGTTAAAAAATGCAATGCAACTGTTTGGTCTGCCCCTGACACGATAAATAAATACTAAAGATCATTACATTCTTTGGTAGTATTATTGCGTATTGTGATAGAATAACTGTGATGTGATATACTGAATATTAGGACACATCTATTCTGCCTAAATAGGTAGAGCAGTGTTATTCATAGTATTCTTGATTCCATTTTCCATTTGTTTATATACAAGTGTATGTACACACCATTCACGTTGTAGCAATTCCATTCCCTTCTCTCCTCTCACTCCAGCTCTAGAGGATTTTGCACATGTACAGAATGGAACACAGATCACTACAAATACCTTCTGATTTAGCAGAATGCAGCGGTTTACCTTGTAAGGCAGAAGGAATTACAAAGCAAACTGTTGCATTCTGCTACACTTTCTGAAAACCATACAAGGATATACCTCCCTCGTAAAAACTTGAAGTCTGGATACTCAGAACTTACTTCCCATGTTTTGTCTTGACTAATCCAGTCATGTCCTCTTGAGTTCTAAGCAGACAGGCCAAAATTGGATGCCGTACTGTGCTGTTGCTGCTATTACTTTTGAAATGAGGGAATAATGGAAATGGAAAGGAATGGTTGTCGTAATGTTTATGCAAAGAGGCCTGTTTCTGTCACTGTCCCATATACAGTTGCAGATCAGGGCAAAGGGGACTCAAAGGAGTTGGTTTCTCATTGCTCTATAGGCCAGAAAAAGGAACCAACCATCTGATTTGCACTTTTATAGTAAAACATTTACTTTGCTCCACTTTCCCTTTTCATGTGATGTGTTGTTGTTCTAAATTATGTAGGGTCCAGTTATTGTATCCAGACTCAAAATCTCTATTGCCACTATAATCTCGTACTTCTCCTTGTGTTCTGCCTTGCTTCTGGATTACATAAAAATACTGTTTTCCTTTATTTTATGGAGCGAATTTCTTCCACCCACTGCTTTATAGGCATGTGACTCAACTTCCACTTGTGCAATGGCTTCCTGATTCTCTTTTCCATGTTATGTGTTACAGCAACCAGAGAAATATGTCCACAGAGAAGTGGTTCCACTTAGGGATCAGGCCTAATTTTCCCTTTCTGCCAGCCTGGTTTCTTTCTATTGGCTTCTCTGTTTAAAAGTTGTCTTAGGCATTTATTAACATTTTTAAAACCTAAATCACTGTAAAATTTGCTTCTTGCAGCATTCCAGGAAGTGTGTGTACGCCTTTTCCAATATAAAAAACTCCTAATTTCCATCTTCACTGCACCCTGAACTTCCAACAACTGGATGACATACCTTCCATTCCATTTCAACAACTTCAAATCTTGCAGGTTTTTTTTCCTTTTCCACATTTAAAATTAGTTTTATTGGCAATTCTGAACTTTTGAAAATGTTATACTTTGTGCTATTTTTGAGATTCATTATCATAATGTTATGTTAGTTCCACTGGCTGCCAGTCTGATACTGAGCACAATTCAAAGTGTTGGCTTTAGCCTATAAAGTCCTAAATGGTTCTGGCCCAGCTTACCTGTCCGAAAGTACCTTCCGTCTGAATCATCTTGGAGATTAAGATCATCCGGGGAGGCCCTGCTCTCGGTCCCGCCTTGCAGGCGCGACTGGTGGGAATGAGAGACAGGGCCTTCTCAGTGATGGGCCCTCAGCTGTGGAACTTCCTCCCCATATCAGTCTTCTCCTCCCAAATGTGGTTCTGGGATCAAGCCTTTGGAGAAGACCAATAGTGCAATAGACAGATTAGAATTATGTGCAATGACTACTGGAATGACCTGGATTATGACTGTGGATAGCGTGGTTTTATAGTGACTATAATGCTTTTAAAAAATTTAATTGTACATTGTTATTAAGGCATTGAGTTGTTGCCTATCTGTAAACCCTTGGGGTTGAGAAAGGCAGAATATAAATACAGTAAATAAACAAATAAATAAATAATCCTTATTAATATCACTTAAAGTCTTGCTGCATGCAAAGGTTTATTCCCATTCCTTTTGCACTACCCTGCAATGCAAAAGGCTTTGCTATGTTTAAACTCTTTTCTCTACATCTAAACTTTTCGTTCAAAAAGTGGTGAGTGTAACTGGAAGATCAGAGGGTGGCCAAGACCAAGCCCCAGCTTCATCAGAGAGCAAAGACTGACAACACCTATATTTTCTATACTAAAATACTACACAATCTTTTTATTGTTTATTATTATACATTCCTTCACACCTTGCCAAAAAAGAATGAGAACACAACAAACCAAGCTGGCTCCATATTTGTTTACTCCTTGTTTCCCGTCATAACCAACTCCAGTGGATATCACTGTTACCTTCTTTTGATACTGCAAAATCTGCGACTTCTATTTTCAACCCACTGTCCCATTTTCAGATGTCAGAAGCTAAAATATATATGGCTTAGAAAGCCATACCACACAGATTTTGCATACCAATTTAACTAGTTAAAAACTAAGTTATACTTCATTATTTACCCGCTTCATTCACAAAGGATACTAACAAATTAGATGTGTAGGCCACAAAAACACATCAAAATTTGAGGTTGGAATCTCTTTATTTTGAGGCACTGTGGAAATATGTTGGAACAAGACACTCAACTTCCAAGCATGAAACTTCTTGGCTTATGTGGGTTTATGAGCAATGTTGTATATTTCAGATTAATTTTAGATTAATTTTACTTCCAAGTATGTGCACTATATATTCAGTACAGATGGTAAAGGCAACATATCTTTCCAAGTTTCCTGAAACCTAGTCAGAAGTTTGGAGTCAGCAGAACCAACATCTGGAACTAGAAGCAAGAGCGATCAGAAACAAGCATACCTTTGTGAAACTTTTTATTTACTGACGTCTTACTGTATTTTTTCAAGTCAAGTTTTCCATTATAACAAAACCATCATTTAATTTACTTGCCATTAAAAATCTTCCCTGCCACAAAGTCTACTCTTGGCTAAGCTGCTGTCCAAACCAAAACAAGTAAAAAAATCCCACTCTAAAATCTAAATAGGAGCCCAGGGAGCACTTTTTATTGCATATGGCACCTGGAACGTTTTAAAATAAGGAATTGTTTGAAGTTGTTCCTATACAAACTGAGTAAATGCAAATAAAATATTTAACCCTTTATGACTGGAGGATAGAACAGCACACAAGCACGAGAGATGTGGCAGGCATCATTTCAAGCCAGGGAAATAAAAGAGTAGGGGAACAGGCTTCGCCCTGCTTTCGGACAAGTATAGCTATAGAAGAGGCAAAATGAGGGCTCTGTCCCCCAAATAAGAATTCAGCTCCCCAAAGAAGCTTTCATTCATTCCCACATTTCTGCATCACAGTAACTTCAATGAAGACACTTAGTCATCCAAAGGAAAGGGGCAGGCAAAGATACTGAGAAAATGTGAATATGGAAAATATTATAGATGTGAACAATTTTCAGTGCCTCTTAAATCTGAAGAATGAAAGAAAATATCACAGGAGAGAATTGTTATTTGGAAGAGAAATATTCCCATTTCCCCAACATATTACTATTCCCCTGGAACAAGCTCATGTGACCTCACTACCACATACACATCGTCTCAAATACTTGTGAAAATCTGATAAGCGTCTAATTTGGAGACATCAAAATTGACTTATGGAAAATGAAGAAACAATACAGGCAGTCCCCGAGTTACAAATATCTCCCTTACTAACAACTAATAGTTAAGAACGGGGGTGAGACAACAGGAAGTGAGAGAAATCTACTCATAGTAAGGGAAAATCACTCCTGAAAGACTTATCACAGGGAAAAGGTCTCACCACTGAAGCTTACTCACCAATCTTTGTTTCCACAACAAGCAAATGTGTTCAAAATCCAATTATCACAGGGACAGAAAGTGAAGTGAAATCTTCTGAACAGGGGCACAGTCAGCAAAACAAACTTCATAGGGGGGCTTAACCCTTCCCTATGCTATCCAAACCATGTGTGCATCTCTCTCCCTCCCTCCCTCCCTTTCTCCCTCCCTCCCTCCCTCCCTCCCCTTCTCTCTCTCTATCTGGAGTTACACTTGTAAAATGTATCTGTTCAGCTTATTAACAAATTTCACTTAAGAACAAACCTATAGAATTTATCTTGTTCGTAATTTGGGAACTGCCTATAAACTAAAAGATTAGCAGGAATAACATCTTATTTATAATTTCTGTCTGAAGTATTTTAGTGACTTAGTTCAAACATCTATAATGTGAATCATATTTGCTTAGTATTAGTTCAGTATGGACCAGGGATTAGTCATCCAACACATGAAATAAGCTAATGCACTCCTCCTTCCTCTCCCTAAACCCACACATTTCAAATGCATTCTTAATTTTATGGTTTGCAATCGTTGTAACCTGTTGCACATTTCCAATATAGGTGGACAGTGATATTTGAAACTGACCCGACCCTTCAAAATGAATATTTCTGTTTTTGTTTGAACTGGTCAGGTACTCCTACAAGTGAGAAGGCATTGAGTACCACTTCACCTTGCCAAACCGTTATTAAAGCAAACAAAGAAAACTTTTGCCACATTCCTGTTTTCTCACTCCTTTTTTCTTATATTATAACTCACTATAGCCAACTCATATCCTCCAGCTTTCAGAAGACATACCCTTATAAAGGAACGTTCTAAAATGCTTGGTAACAAAAATCTGAATTCAAAGCATTCATTCAACATTCTGTGCAACTCAGTGCATAAAGTAAACACAGTGTTCCCTCACTTATCCAGAACCACCCGCAATAAGTGAAAAACTGTGAAGTAGGGACGCCCCCTCCATTCCCCTCCTCACTTTCTTTACCTTCCCCTTCCTCCTCGTTGCTGCCTGGGCCTCTTGCCACCGCTTGGGCCCTGTGACTGAGGAGGCGGCAGAGGTGTCGTGGGGCCCAAGCAGCGGCAAGAGGCCCAGGTGGTGAGTAGGAAGAAGAGGAAGGTAAAGAGGGTGAGGGGGCGGGTCTTCTTCCTTCCTCGCTACAGTGTTCCTACTTAATTTTTTTTTTAAATGCAAAATAGCGAGTCCACGGTAAGTAGCACAGGTTGTTTTTTTACACAGCTTTGCTTCAAGTGGATGAAGGGGTGGATGAAGGAGTCAAAGTTATACATAAGACATAGGACTGCTTTTTTATTAGTTACCAAAGGTTTAAAAGCTAGCAATTAAATCTTATTTGGCCAAGTTAAATAAGTGGTCAACTCATTATTTCTATGAAAAAATGCACCTGCTGAAATATCCAAGCCCCCACCACTCCCAACAGGCGGGACAAGGCATTCAGGTTCTGATTGTTAAAGCAGTAGAAGGTGGGCTGAGGACTGCTTAAGGTATCTATGGCCTTCTCACATCTGCTAATGCTGTTTAACAGGTTTGACCTCAGATTTGCCTGTGTGGTTATTTTAATTAACTGGGTTGCAACCACTCCCCAACACCACAACCAGGCTCACAACAGATTTAAAAACTTCCAAAAGAGGGATTGGGTCAAGTCTTCTTCCTGAGGTCCTAGCTTGGGACATCCAGGGTGGCTGGCTGTTTCAATGTGGATAAACATGCACACACCATCCTTTGCAAATTCCTACATGCATTGCAAGGAAATACAAATCCATGAGAATTGTAGCCAAGCCCTTTGTAAACATTCAAATCAGATTCAGCTCTTGTGGATTTACAACTCTCACCTTTTGAGATTAAGAAAGTATTCTGTTGTTGAATCCTGGAGCTCTTATTTAACCCATAGGCGTGGTACAGAGGCTGATAAAAATACCACTGAGTATGCATTCTGATTTTTTAAGTAGAAAACCCCAAGAGCCTTCAACATCTTACTCGAAGTCCTTTCTATCATTTGCAATGACTAAAGCATGGATTAATCGCATTGTTTATTATTGCACACAATTAAGCTAGATGTGTAGCATTCAACCATCTTTCTGATTTACTTGGAGACAGCGCAAAATCTAAATCCCTTGAGGAATGTGGTACTGTGGTACATTGATTGCAACATTACGTTGTTTCCTTTAGAGGACTTACACATTATATTTACACAGTCAGTGTGGCAATGGTGAGTAAACACTTGACATCTTAATTACTAGTTATTTTTGTGAGACTTAAGTCAAAGCTTTTAGGGAATTAAAAAAACTCTAGTAAAAGCTTCAGGGTCACTCCTCTTACAGTTACCACTCATAAATACTTCAGTATAACACAGAAAATACAAATCACGACATAATCCCCAACGTTAACTGTTTACAGAGATTGTTAACGGCTTTGAGGTGAGGCACACAAAAAGAAATGCAAGCAACAGATATTTCAGTAAATAGAACAAAAGAAGGTGGATAGACTGAAATCAATGCGAACAATATAATACTTGAGCAACAAATGTTTTAAAATAACTGCTTTTGGAAAAGAGAAGTCCTTTCCTAAGACAGCCAAGTTATTACTCCAAGAATTACCAAGAAAGACAGCTTATTTTAATGTTAATGAGTTTGAAACCCCAGGAAAGCAGTATCATGTAATTAAAGCTATTAAGTCTTTGAAACCTGACATTATTACGCTTCAGGAAATGTATGTAGAAAAAATACACAGAAAGTACAGTCATCCTTTCACAATTGTGGGTTTAACTTTCACAGATTTCATTATTTGCAGATGATTTGCTGCTGCTCTGCACCATCAATAACACCTTCAATATCACTGGTGTCAGTCTTGAACTATGCTCAGTCAAGTCAGGTTTAGTCAGTGGTCAATTTTTATTTTATTTTAGTTGCTGGAAGGACATCAGTCTGATGGAGATGGCTGAGCCTGGCTACAGGTGCAGTCCCTCGCTCATACAATCATTTGCTGGGTGAGAGAAAGGGGAATAGGATGTGGGGTAGGAGGAGGAAGGGACTCACTCACTCATCTTGCCTGACACTCCTATTTACTTTCTTAGGTAAGTGGGGAGAAGGGGATGGAATGGGAGGAGGAATAGTAGGGCAGGTATGTGGTGCATGGTCTCCAGGTGAAAAGAGTGCTGTCAATCGTCATAAGAGCAGCTTCAGGAAACCATTCCCACTGCCCTTGCCCTTCTTCCACTACAACCACCCCACTCACCTACTCCACCTTTTTCCCATCCCCTCCCTCACCCTTCTTCTTTTGTCTGCACACTAACCACCCCTCGTTTTCCTCTCTGATCCTTTTCCACTTGCCTGAGTGAGTGTACAAGGGAATCTGTGTACCCTCCTATCCCATCGCCTGCCTGAGTTAATATGCAAGAGAAGGCATGCACCTCCCTTTTCAAGCAAGGAAATGAGCACCCTCTCCCTCCTCCTACCCCTTCCTATCTCCTTCTCCCCACTTGCCCATTCCTTTCCCTAGTAAGTGCACAAGGAAATAACCATGTAGAGAGGCCCAAGCATACTGCCAGTAAAGGTCCTTTTGTGTATGTGTTAAATATTGTTTAGGGACCTAGATATTAATTTTTCCCCACTTTTGTAGAGGTCTTGCAGGCATAACCCCTGTAAAAGTTGAGGGCTGACTGCATTATCAAATCCTCTTTTTGAAGAACAATATAAAGCAGTGGAGACACCTAAATCACAGTGGGTTACAGTAATAGCTCCCAAAACATGTTAAAATTAGGCCACTTGTTGTTTACATGACCACAAAAACAAAACTGGTGATTAGAAATGAACCCTTGGGACTTCGAACACACCAAACTCTGGACAAGCTATTTTTATGATTAATAGTCAGGGATAAATTTTACATGGTACTTATTCTGGAATAGATCATATCCTGCTTCTTAAATAGTCTTAATTTGAAATGATAACAACTTTGCCCCAATTCAGAGTCAAGACATTCCATAAAACAAGTCAAACGGTTAGCATTCTGAAATTCCAATCTGGAAGCTGAAAATGGATGCTTTATTTAATGAATTAATATAGGAAGACACAGTGTCACTTCTGTTTTCCATTGAGATTCTCTAAAAACTGTTCTTAAATAATATTTAATTTTTTAAAAAGATTCCTTCTTGGGGAAAAAGGAGTAGCTTAAAATAAAGTTACAGGGGAAAATACAAGAATTATTGGTACAACGCAACGAAAAAGAAAGTGTGAAGGTTTGCTGGAGTGGAGCACAGAAATAGAAGTCCTAGAACTGGATTGGGTTAGAAATGTCCTTAGAAATGTCCTTATTTATAGGCAAAGGTTCTATTATTAACCTGGTAACAAAAATTCTAAGCAGCTGGTTATGGTGGTGAAACAAAAGTCCTAAAAGCGTTCAATTAACATTTTTAAGGATGAGAGGGGGATTTTGCCATTCTTTCTGAGGGTAATCTCTGAAGCAGTGGTTTCCCAACCTTTTTGACTTGTTGAGTCCTTTTGATAATCAGTTTGTATGATGGAGCCCCTTAGGATGACCCTATGCTTTACAAGTTAATGTTGTCTGGAAATGTTGTTACGGGGGAGGAAGAGGTCATAGATACTAACGGAATGTAAAAGTAAAGAGATATCTCAACAATTGTGCAATGCCCATGCAATGAAATTGTACTCTAAAAACTTTGAAATTTACCCTAATATCTCAATGTATTTATTTTTATTTATTTTATTTTCCTGGAGTGGCTGCAGGGTACAGATTAGGAACCATTGCTCTAAAGTATTTCAGGAATATTATAGTGAGCTTTATACAGCTGAGCCTTACAAAATGTAAATTAAATATTCAGAATTATGGACATATTTCCAATTATAATTTAGGATTATAATTGAAAGTATTGAAAGGAGCCCCCGGTAGCGCAGTGGGTTAAAGCACTAAGCTGCTGAGCTTGTTGATCGAAAGGTCGCAGGTTCGATTCCGGGGAGCAGCATGAGCTTCCGCTGTCAGCCCTAGCTTCTGCCAACCTAGCAGTTCGAAAACATGCAAATGTGAGTAGATCAATAGGTACCGCTCCGGCGGGAAGTTAACGGCGCTCCATGCAGTCATGCCGGCCACATGACCTTGGAGGTGTCTACGGACAGCGCTGGCTCTTCGGCTTAGAAATGGAGATGAGCACCACACCCCAGAGTCAGACAGGACTGGACTTAATGTCAGGGGACTACCTTTACCTTTACCTTTACCTAATTGAAAGTATATTTGAAACTCGCTTATAATAGTTAAAAATATATTAGCCCATTAAAAATGAAAGAATGATAGTTATATTGCCAATGTTTATGCCAAGTTTAGTTTGGAACTACGTTCCACACGAAAATAAGTTATAAAATGACATTATCAAGCAAAATACAATCCCAAAGCTTTGGAACATGTTTGTATTGTAGCCAAATAATTGAGATCCAGCAATGTCCTGTAGACTGATTACACTGTCAAAAATTGTAATACTGTAATCACGAATATGCTTAACATTTTTTTACAGATAAATTTACACAATTTGATCAATTTGGCTTTATCCTCAGAAGAAATCTGGTTTTTAAAAATAATGTATTGGGGAGATGGGGAAGAGAAATACCTCAACTTGCACTGTTAGCCTTAAATGCACTTAAACCCCTTGATTGTCTGAATTGGCAATGCATAATTGAACTCCACAGGCAGAAGACATAGGGCAAAAGAATGTACTTCAGAAACTATAGAGGTTCACTATCCGGAGTGATTATTAATAGCTTTGACTTCCAAAGATTCTTGTTGTCCCATGGGGACTGGGTAAGGATGCCCTCTTTTACCACTGTTGTCTGTCTTAGCTGAGCTTATTTCTAGGGGTCCAAACATCAAAGATGGGGTGATAAAAAGAAATAAGAACACAAGATTAATCTTTACAAAGGCAACACCCTCCTTTTTCTTTCTGAAGCTAAAAAGAGTATTCTAAAACTTAAGGTAATTATGGAGGGCTTTTGTAAACACTCTGGGCTGAAAATGAATTATGAGAAATGTAAATTGTTTTATATTAGCACCTTGGTAGAGAACCAGAAACAAATCCAAGTTCATGTCTTAATTACTCTTATGTCTTATACTGAGTTGTTCATCAAACCACAAATAATCAGTCCAGCTATATTCATATGTCAAACAGAACTAAAGTTTTCTATTAAACAGCATAAGTACACATTAATGTTTTGCCTGTGTTTCTATCTTCATTTCAGACTATTCCTTTCAACCATGGAGGGAAGCCTTTGAAAAAATGGCAAAAGTGTGGTGTGTTGTGGCATGAAAAAAGTAAGATTTGTTAAAGGGAGGAAACATAATCAAGTTAAAATGACAGGGCTTGAATTTTAGAAAAAAATATTATTTGCCATTTCAACTGGTGTAGCTCACTAAATTTATTAAATCAAACGGAACAGCATCACAAGTACAGATGGAAAATGATGATAGTCCAGGCACAGCCAATGCTTTTATCTTTCGTCCAGCTTTCACGAAAAAAGTGAACCCTTCTGCGCCTGAGATGCTTGCGAAATGGTTTTAAAAATTCATTAAATTATTTCAGGCACTTTTATGCTCATTTTAAATAGAGCTTAGTTTTCAACAGGATAAATTCAAACAGTCTGCCTCTTGGAAAGAAAATACAGGCTAAAACATCTGTTTATGATAGTTTTATATCAGAATGGCATTAGTAGAAAAATTATGAGATTACACCTTCAGATGGTGAAACAAGATGATAGTCATTAAATTTGTCTCCCTATACATAGGTTCTGGGCCTGCATATTCAACCAAATATAAATCAAAAATAGTATTTAAGTAAAGGTTAGGTAAAGGTTTCCCCCTGACATTAAGTCTAGTTGTGTCTTCCTCTGGGGTGGTGGTGCTCATCTCCACTTCTAAGCCAAAGAGCCAGTGTTGTCTATAGACGCCTCCTAGGTCATGTGGCTACCTTCCTCCCAAAATGGTACCTATTGATCTACTCACATTTGCATGTTTTCGAACTGCAAGGTTGGCAGAAGCTGGGGCTAACAGTGGGGGCTCATCCCATCCCCCGGATTCAAATCGGCAACCTTTCAGTCAGCAAGTTCAGCAGCTCAGCAGTTTAACCTGCTGCGCCACCAGGGGCATTTAAAATAAAAATACAAAAACAGTATTTCTAAAAACTCAGAAAAGCTGTGTAGGATGTCTCATCCCTTTGCCATGCACATCTAGAGGCTCTTTATGTGCACATGACATGTGCATACCAACATAGATTTGGGTACATTTATATCAGGAGGGAGATTCATGCAACCCTTATGATAATGCTAAAACACATCTTCCATTTAAGGCTGCTGAGAGCTGCAACCCAACAATAACCGGAGGTATTGTCCAATTCCGACTCTTAATTTATGTATTCATACAAAGCTAGTTTTCAACATTCATTTACTCCTGATTGATACCACAACATATGCTTTCTCTTGCGACCCAGTATCACATCTCAATGCTTAATGATTCTGTATCTCAAAGATCTGGTCCTTTTACTTATGTCCATCTTACCGTCTGACACTTGATTTACTTATTACTTCCTCCTCCTGGTGACCATGGAAAACATGACACAATTCCACCAAAAACTCCTACATTTCTGCTATGTTCATAAGCATCTGGGCAATAAGATTATCTATTTCAGGTGACTGAACCATACATTTGATGTGTCTTTTAACAATCTGCATGGTCTAATGTAGATCCCAATATTTCATAGTCTCTTGAAGGGCTTGAAGTTTTGTTTCCACTTTAGTTTTAGTCTATTTTTATGCTTTGGTCCTAGAGTAATGTTTCCCTCCTTTCTCTGTATACTTTTACTTTTTGTATAGTCAAGGTATCTCTCTAATTTTGGTCAAACTAAACGAGATATATTTACCCCAATCTATGCCCTACTTTCCATGAACCTACTCTGTTTCATTGTGGCATGAAAGTGATCCTATGCTCTCAAATTCTGTGCCAAAGGTCCCCATTTGGAAGGTTCTCTCAAGCTGGTGCACAATCCGGATGGCAGACTCCATGTCTGCAGCCAATAACACAGTCTAACTAAGTATAGAAAGAATCTTCAACAAAAGGTTGACTACTAGCTGATGGAACTGCCCACAACAACTTTTAGCACAATGAACGTGTGAAATAGTTGTTGTGTACATTGGCGGAAGGACTGTCCACACCCATGAAATAATGGCGCTTCTAGGAATTAAAGGGTGCATTTGGGTGTGCACACACATATACCCATTTATATCGCCTACAGTACTTTCCAGCAGCCAGTTTCGAATCTTCTCTTTGTCATGATTTCAGTACTATCATTCCAGACTGCAAAGAAGAAACTAAGGCCAGACAAATGGCTTGACAAGCTGGAGGTAAAGAACATAAAACATAAGACACTGAATAAAGCAACCTTCACATCCAGATTATTAGCTGCTGATGCCCTATTATTAGCTGCTGATGGTGCAGTGGGTTAAAACCTTGTGCCGATAGGACTGAAGACCGACAGGTCAGAGGTTCGAATCTGGGGAGAGCGCGGATGAGTTCCTGCTGTCAGCTTCAGCTCCCCATCTGGGCACATGAGAGAAGCCTCCCACAAGGATGGTCAAACATCAAAACATCTGGGCATTCCCTGGGCGAAACATCTGGGTGTCCCCTGGGCAATGTCCTTGCAGACAGCCAATTCTCTCACACCAGAAGCAACTTGCAGTTTCTCAAGTTGCTCCTGACACGAAAAAAGCTGCTGACTAATTCAATTCCTGTTTTAAAAAGATAAATGAACTATCTTTACTCTCTGAAGATTATCAGCTTGTCTTTGTAAGGAATGCAAAATCCAGAGTTAGTTTCAATGTTTCAAGACTTCAGATATTTCTGCTATTAAGTTACAACACAGTGGACATCTCTTTTTAGAAAGAGATTCTTATTTGTACTATCTCATAGAACAAAGCCCACATGGTGGCAATACCTGTCTTAGGACAACTAAAGGCACTATTTTGTATCTAGAAAAAATATCACCACAATATGAACTTTGGCTTTTGTTTTACGGATACACAGCTACCCCCACAATTTCCCCATGTGTCAAAATAATTAGATGAATTACTATAGCTTTAGGTAAAGGTAGTCCCCTGACATTAAGTCCAGTCATGTCTGACTCTGAGGTGTGGTGCTCATCTCCATTTCTAAGCCGAAGAGCCAGCGCTGTCCGTAGACACCTCCAAGGTCATGTGGCCGGCATGACTGCATGGAGCGCCGTTACCTTCCCGCCAGAGCGGTACCTATTGATCTACTCACATTTGCATGTTTTCGAACTGCTAGGTTGGCAGAAGCTAGGGCTGACAGCGGAAGCTCACGCCGCTCCCCGGAATCGAACCTGCGACCTTTCGATCAACAAGCTCAGCAGCTCAGTGCTTTAACCCACTGCGCCACCGGGAGACAAAAGCAAAACCTCTATTTCGAACTTATACAGTATTCAAATTTGCCACAGGGTTTTAAAAATGTAAAAGGATAAGCAGTTTTCTAAATGGCTGTCATCGACTGTGGTTTGGTTTTATAACTCTTGTGAGACCAATCAGTTTAGCAAATTGTGGGGCTGGCTGAGCTTGTTCAAGGGGGGAAAAGGGAGAAGACAGACTCACGGTGAATTCTAGGAATCGCATGGGGGTAGCATTCAAGTAATGGAAATTTAACTTATTACTTTTGCACTAGTTTTGGATCTATTTCTTCAACTCTGCTTAAGTCTCAATTTATGCAGCTTAGCTAACTAGATCCAGATGCACCTCGAAGACTAATGTTTATTGTGGTACGAGCTTCCATAGACAACAGCCTTCCTCATTCAAAGCATGAAGTGGACTGGAAATATGGTTTTCCTCTGTGTACCTCAACCCACATGGGGTGTGTACACCATGTATCTGATGAGGACAGCTCTTGCTTAATAAACTGCATGCCTTAAGAAACCAGTAAGGCTTTAAACACCATAGGACACCGGATAAGATCCAAAGGTGCTTTTGCAGAAAGCTTCTTTTGCTCACAGAAGTAATGTTTCTGTCAAACAGTAAACAAAGAGAAAGGGGATCTCAGATCTAAAGATGATATTTTATGAGTGCAAGCTCTTTTCAAAGTCTTGAAGGGTTGCCAGAGTTTGTATGCCAAAGCATCCTTTCCCAATTTGGCGTCCTTCAGAAGTGCTAGCCATATTGTTTGGGAACGATGTGACACATACATTGCCTAAAGTACTTTGAACCCCTCCTAGTAGCAGCGGCCAACACATTTCTAATTGTCTGTTTCCAGACTCAAGCTTCCTACTGAAAAGGACAGAATAAGCTAATTTTCTTTCATAATTGATATATTTGAATGCATTATTTGATTATGGTTTAATGTTACAAAAACAATATAGCCACTCTTGAAATATGCACATTATCATGTTACCAGGAGCCCCCGGTGGTGCAATGGGTTAAACCCTTGTGCCGGCAAAACTGAAGACCGACAAGCCGGAGCTTCAAATTCGGGGAGAGGGCAGATGAGCTCCCTCTGTCAGCTCCAGCTCCCCATGCGGGGACACGAGAGATAGTAAAACACCTCTCGTGTTTTACTATCCACAAGGATAGTAAAACATCAAAGCAGCCAGGCATTCCCTGGGCAATGTCCTTGCAGACGGCCAATTCTCTCATACCAGAAGCAACTTGCAGTTCCTCAAGTCACTCCTGACATGAAAAAAAAATCCTGTTACCAAACCTATAAAACTGTGGTTAATCGTAACTAGAGATTGAGACATATAAGTTATGATTTGAAGTTGGTTTGTTTCTACTAACCATAATTAACAGTAATTTGAATTCAGCTGGTCAACAAAAACATGGAAGAAAAAAACCTCCCACTTCTTACTTGCAGCTGCCTTGGGGAAAGGTATAAACATGCCCATAGAGGGGCAAAAAGCTCATGTCAACCCAACTTATTTATTACCTACACCAAGAAATGAATGTTGCCAATTCATCTTAGATTACTGCTTTACCAAACAAAATAAGCAGAAGTCACAACTTAAGTATAAACGTTCAAATCTTCCTTATTCTATGATATCAACGTCTATGGTATCATCCAGTTTTTCATAAACTGGATGATACCATAGACGTTGATACCATAGAATAAGGAGGATTTGAACAGTACGTATATTATAACTCATAAGCTCCTATGAATTTGTGATTCATTAAATACTAAAACCAAACATGGAATGACTATTTTATTTTCTATCAAGACAGCTAAACACGTAATACAAGGGGAGGGGGGAGTACAATACGTTTTTTAAAAAATACCTAGAAACACCAAATCCTCTAGCCCAATACATAACTGAAGAGTGACATACATCATATTAAAGATAATGTGAAAGACATTTTTTTAAAAAAAAATACACTGAAATTACTAGAGAATGTTATCAATACTCTAAATAATACTGAATTTCAGCCTTGAATACCTTAAATAGAATTAAATATCTAAGGAAGAGAAGGACCCCAGGACTCACCCTGATATGTGTGAGGTGCTTCTCATTGCTCAAACCATGTCTCACGCTTATATATTTCACTTGTAAATTTCCTTCTGAGACCGTATATTTGGAGGATTAGGGCAAAACCCTCATCACTAAATATAATCTTAGAGAGGCCCAGAATGTAGCCTTAGACAAGCACTTAAGCATAACCTTTCTAATCAATCTTGAGAAATTTTCAAAAGGGTTTTCTCTGAGTGGCCCTTTCATATGCGATGTTGGAAGGCTTGGGTGTGGACAGAGCCTTTTCCGTAATGGTGTCCCAGCTGCGAATTCCCTCTACAGAGGAGCCCATCTGGCATCTACTTTCATGTCATTTCAGTATAAGGTAGAAACCTTTTAATTTGCACAAGCCTTTGCTTCAGCTTGGCTTAAAGCTATTACTACTTTCCATGATTTGTATTTTATCCAGTATTGTGCTTTTATTACTACTAAATGCACGTCTTGTTGTGAGCTGCTCAGAAGTCTTATAGGATGTCATATAAATGGTGTAAATAAATAACTACATGCCTAATAAATCTATTTCTATTAATTCATAGAAAAACAAAGCATTCAAGGACAGCAAAAATCAACAGGGAGGCTTCAACGCATACAGTTCACTCCCACAGTGGTGTTGTGCCCTTGACTTCTTTTCTGTGACAAAGAGTCAATGTTAAACTCAAGCTAAGATTTTTGGCATAATCAGTTAAGTCCATATGTTATTTTAGTGTTTGTGTTTTAGAAGTAGCAACAAACAAGTAACTGCGTTCATCAACAGGTCAAAGCAAGAACTGGTAGACAGCAGTGAAATTTGCTTATTTGCGTTATGTGTCATTTTTAACATGTACTTATTGAGCAACCTGTAACTGCAAATTTACCTTAGCCATGTCCCAACAACACAACAAACTATAGACTCACTTTAGAAGAAACGAGAAGCTGAAGTAGAAATGCACTGCTGAAAGTATCTGAATTTATTAGAACCCAATGCCCTTTAGAAATATGGTAAGGTAAAGGTCTCCCTTGACATTAAGTCTAGTCATGTCCAACTCTGGGGGGTGGTGATCATTTGTAAGTTGAAGAGCCAGAGTTGTCTGTAGACACCTCCTAGGTCATGTGACCAGCATGACGCGCCGTTAACTACCCACCAAAGCAGTGCCTATTGATCTACTCGCATTTGCATTTTTTCGAATTGCTAGGTTAGCAGAAGCTGGGGATAACAGTGGGAGCTCACCCTGCTCCCCGAATTCAAACAGCTGCCCTTCCAGTCAGCAAGTTTCAGCAGCTCAGCAGTTTAACCCACTGTACCAACAGGGGGCCCTAGAAATATAGTACAATTCCCTTTTTCAGAGGTAATCAGAATAAGTATGTCTTCTCAATTCCAACATATTTCTGAATAGAGCCAGTACAGTAGAATAAAAAAGAAATAGAATAGTGTTTTATAGTAAGATATTAATTTGAAATCCAAAGTTTTATAGCAAGAACCACAGGATATTAAAATGTATGTGCATGCAGACTCCACTGGGTCATTTGACATGATCACTGATCTATGTAGACCAGTACTGTGAACTCTAACTGGAAATGGCTCTTCATGTATTTGACCCAAAAAAATCCTAACACTTTCTGAAGATCCCTGATGGTCTTTCCCACCCAAGTACAAACCAGGCATATTAGTTTCTGAAATAAGGAATGATTGCGAGTGTTCAGGTTGGGGTGGGGGTACATAGATATTGCTTTCAGCATGTGGGCTGTACAAAACCCTTTTGCTGAACTACAATAAAGACATTTTCCTTAAAATCAACATTATACCAGTCGGCTACAGTTTAAAGAAGGGAAAAAAACCAGGCAGTTTTCAGAAATAACAAGTTTCAACAGTAAATTCTGTTGACATTTATAGAATAACCAATCAAAGATCAACTCACAGTTAAACCACTCATTTTAAAAAGAGTTAAGCAGAAAACAGCAACATAATATGGTTTTAAAATGAAATCTCGACTGAATTCACAAACATTAAAACAGTCTCCACACTAGCTCATGACCCTCCACTAGACACACTCGCTCAGCTTTTGCAAATCCTACCTCCCAATCATGGTTTGGAGACAAGGAACACCCTTCAGGCTCATACACTTTCTCTTTTCTCTCTCACATACACTTTCTCTTCCCTACATTCTGCCTGGTCTAACCATAGTTAACTATTACAGCCATAATAACAAAGTACAGCAACCAATATAGTTACCACTATCCAAGAATGGAGGAAGAAGTGTGACGTAGGGAAGAGCAAGAAGGCACCAAGAGGCTACATCTGATCTCCAAAAAAAGATCGGGAAATTTTATTTTGTGAGACTTAAACTGGGACATCAGATTAAAAGGCTGTTTTGCCATTTATTCAGTATTTGATGTTTGCATTGCACGGTCAAACCTAACACACTAGACTATGTGCTCTGCTTTTTGTTATAGACCTGGTGCAGACTTCTGCATTTATAGTTATATCCAACAGCATTCAGCCACTGAAGAAAAGCTGTTTGTTCTAGGATAGTCTTCCATCAGAAGAATTGGGGTGAATTTTGATTCCCTTTATTCACTGCAGTCTCCTGTAACTCCAAAATAACTGCTCCAGCGTATTGGGGGATCCTTAAAAACAGAATTGAAGCTGGAATTAAGGGCCCTTCCACACAGCCATATAATCCAGTATATCAAGGCATAAAATCCCACAATATCTGCTTTGAACTGGGTTATCTGAGTCCACACTGCCATATATTACAGTTCAAAGCAGATATTGTGGGATTTTATTCATCTGTATGGAAGGAGACTGTGTACAAGGAGAAAAAACAAAAAAACACTTCAAGTTAATCATAATCCTACACATTGCATTTCTGAAAGCCTCTATAGTTTTTTTAATTGATTACTCCATTTAACCTCAACCAATCTCAATTTTTCAAAACCAGATAGTTCTTCACACTAAAAAATGAATCTACTTTAAATCCAGCTTCTGCCTCCTGCAGAATTATGGGATTTGTAGTTTAGTGGGGCTGTTAACAGCTCCTCACTAAGCTACAAACCCCAGAATTCTGCAGGAGGCAGAAACTGGATTTAAAGTGGATTCATTCTCTAGGGTGATGAGGTCCCAAAACTGGATTTCCAGTCACTTTCACCATTTGTCTGTTGGCCTTTTTTGACACTTCATGCAGGTTACCAGAGTCCTAGAGGCAGAAAGCTGGTCTGCAGACCAACTGTGTTGCCCACCCCAAACTGAAACTGGTAATATAGAGTGTGGGTATTTTTCCATTGGCAATCTGAACAATGATAATTGTTGCCTTGATTGAAATTCAGGCATCCTGATTGAGAATTGCTAAGACCACAATTGTACAACATTTAACTTAAAACTGGCAGAAAAACCTCCACGGAGTTTTATTCAATAGAGTTTTTTTGGCGTGTCAGGAACGACTTGAGAAACTGCGTGGTGTGACAGAATTGGCTGTCTGCAAGGATGTTGCCCAGGGGATGCCCGGATGTTTTGATGTTTTACCATCCTTCTCTCATGTCCCCGCATGAGGAGCTGGAGCTGATTCGAACCTGTTGGTCTTCAGTCCTGCCAGCACAAGTGTTTAACCCACTGCACCACTGGGGGCTCCATTCAATAGAATGAAAACAAAATAGAATGAAAAAAGTCATTGCTATTCAGTCTCTGGACCTGTCCTTGAGACATTGCCTGCTGGACATTGACAAGTTTACCAGAAAGGACCACTGAGGAACAATTACTGTATAGTGTCAATCTCTGGCACAGCATAAAACAATAAAAGCCAGTTCCCCACGTCATATTGGTTGAGTGGCACTGGTTTAAGTTGAACACTGGTGCCATTAACTACAACATCTGTACTTAGAAAAACAAGGAATATTTTCTTATTTGGTTCACATATGACTATACTCAGGCTGTCAATGGAAAGCATCATGGCATCAGTCCAGTTTAGTGTGTGACCAGAAAGATGAACAGTTTTCATAAGTTTCTGGCACTGTGCATAATTTATGAATGGAAAACAGGAAGCTGAAACAAAAAACAGAAATGTGTGACGCCAATGTGCTTTTCAGAGGACAATGCCCTTTTGGAAGACATCTGGAGACCATGGTTTGAATCCCTACTTGGTCATGGAAACTCACTAGGTGACTTTGGGCAGATCATACTCTCTCAGTCCAGGGAAAGACAACGGCAACCTCCCCAAACAAATCTTGTCAAGAAAGCTCCATGGTAGAGTCACCATATGTTGGAAATGACTTGAAGGCACACAAAAGCAACAAGCCTTTTTGGAAATTCTACTTAACATTTGTTTCATATTCTAGAGCAAAGCATTAGCACTTTTGTTTCAACATACTGTGTAGGGGAAGGCTGTAGTGGGGGATAAATAAGAATGGGGAAATATTTCAGTGTAGTGTAGCCAGACCAAATGGCCGACAATCAACAATGTGGGAAAAATATTATTGGAAAAGTAGTATCTTCCTAGGGTCCTTCTACACAGCCATATAACCCAGAATATCAAAGCACACAATCCACAATATATGATTTTAACTGACCTTTCCACATAGCTGAATAAAATCCCACATTTTCCACTTTAAACTGGAATATATGGCAGCGTAGACTCAGATAAACCAGTTCAAAGTAGATATCCTGGAATTTTCTACCTTGATATTCTGGGTTATATGACTGTGGGGGAGGGCCCTGTGTTATCTGAGTCCACACTGCATTTAATTCAGTTCAATGTGGATTTTATGCAGAAGTGGAAGGGTCCCTAGAGAGATAGCTTGTTGTAGTGGTTTTGACATTGGACTAGAACCCCGTACACAAGGGTTTCAATCCCCTCTTGGCCATGGAAAACCACTGGGTGATCTTGGGCAAGTCACACACCCACAATAAGGTTGCCATCAGCTGGAAATGATTTGGAGATGCACAATAGCAAAATCAACAGTATTTTCCTCCTCCCATGACCATTAGCTAGATTTGCAGATCCAAATGCAGTCCAAACTATACTCTTCTCGAGGGTCTAGACACATTCACTGGTAAGGAAGTACAAACAAACCACTGCCCTAACAATTGCCTCCCCTGAGAAATTACAGTCTGTAACTAGAAATTAGCTATGGTCAACCAATTGTCAGTTTCAAAGACAAAGGACAGAAACAGCCCAAGCATGCAAAACTGCACAGAATGTTGTTTTAATCTCTTAAAAAGACAATTGTGATTTCAATTTCCCAAACTGTTTATTAGTTAAAAGCCATGCTAAACTCCAGGCATTAATTGGAATTATTTGAAAATGTATGGATTTGGGTTTTTTAGTTTGTGGAAATTTTTTGATTAGTCAGAAAACAGATCAACTAAATGGCAACCAAAGTAACTTGCTCATCTCTTTTGTATATAGCAGTGGTTCCCAAAATGTGGTACATGGACCATCAGTGGTCCCCAAGAACTAAAATGTGGTCCACAGCCTCACCATTACTATACCGTTGCAACAAGAGCGACAGGTCTCATAAAACTCTCTTATAGTGGCGAGGCTTATTAAATATGGTTTTCTGTGGGCGAGGAGATGGCGACTACTGGATGGCATATGTTCTGTATCAGAAACTAGAGCTGATATGGCAATTTTCAGAATCAGCACCCCAAATATCCAAACTGAATCTAAAGTTGACCAAAAACTGATTCGTAACCCTTTTGATACTAATGTTGGAGAGTGGTCCCTGGTCAGAAAAGGGTTGGGAACCATTGGTATATAGACCCTGTTGCAGAAAAAGAACTTTGTTTCATGTAGCATGTACAGAACAATGGTCTGAAAGCATTTAGATGCGGCATATAGACACATGTATCATGGATATATGGTTTCAGAGAACATCTCCTTTGGAGGCATGATTTTTCATCTGTCCCATTCACAATGTCATAATGTCTGAGCGACTTATGCCACTATAGAAACCAAAATCAACACTAATATGTATTATTTTATTTCCGTGCTTCAAGAAACTTCTGAAACAATGTAGCCCAGATTCTATACTACATCTCACTCAGATGTTTTATCAGAAAAGCTGCAACTTTTTGCACATGGAATTTAATACACAACCACAGTTAACCCAGTCTACAAAGCAAACTACAATAGTTATGGGGAGAAGTGGTCAGAGCGCCTATACTAATTGACAATTCTGGTAACTGCACAGGATTTCAAAAGTGGGTGGCCTGGTAAGAATTACCCAGAGGGAATATTCTACCGAGTGTTGGCCACATTACTCTATTTTTTCAAGTACTTGGGAAATTACAACAATTAACATTCATTACTGAATCAAAACTTCCATTTGCTGCTGACTGCTCAAGACAAGAGAAGCAGATCCAGCTTTCCTAAGGGCTCTTCCACACAGTCATATAACTCAGAATATCAAGGAAGAATAACCCACAATATCTGCTTTGAACTGGAATATCTGAGTCCACACTGCCATATATCCCAGTTCAAAGAAGATAATGTGGGATTTTATTCCCCTGTGTAGAAGGGACCTAAGAGCCTTCCAGACAGGCCCTATATCCCAGGATATGATCCCAGGTTTTCTGTTTATCCCAGATTATCTGGCAGTGTGGACTCATATAATCTAGTTTAAAGTAGAAAACCGGGAATCAGATCCTGGAATATAGGGCCTGTCTGGAAGGGCCCTAAGACTCTTGGAAATGCAAGTTGAAACTTTTCTGTAGGCAATGACAAAATCACAGCTCTGGAACTTCTTTTCGATGGCCGTTGTTGGATTATTTTATAATGATCACCCCCCACTACTATTTTGACAGGAGAAGTGTGATAAAGGATTTCTGGAAGTCAAGAAGGCAAGTGCTCAGACAAGGGACATTTAGGGTACATCTACTCCAGGTATGAGCAAAATTGGGCCCTCTGGATGTTTTGGACCTCAACTTCCACAATTCCTAACAGCCTCAGGCCTCTTCCATTTCCCCCTCAGCCACTTAAGTGGAAAAGGAAAGGGAGGGGCCTGAGGCTATTAGGAATTGTGGGAGTTGAACTCCAAAACACCCAGAGGGCCACAGTTGGCCCATGCCGGCTATAGACTGAATTCAGCTTGACACCATTTTAACAGCCATGGCTTCATACTATGGCATCTTGGAAGCTATTACTATTTATACCCTGCTTTTTCTATTTAGTATGTCTATACCCTACTCGAAGCAGCTTACAGTAAAAACCAAATGAAGTAAAATTCAAAACCTAAAAATATACAAGCATTATATACAAATATACAAAAAGGGTAATATTAAAAAGTAAACAGTTAAAATCCTTAAAGGCTGGTTTAAAAATGTACTGAAGGCTATGTAGTTTGACAAGGGGCCTCATCGCAATAGAGAATGAATCCACTTTAGATCCAGTTTCTGCCTCCTGCAGAGTTCTGGGGTTTATGGTGAGGCTGTTAAAGGCTCCTCCCTAAATTACAAACCCCAGAATTCTGCAGGAGGGAGAAACTGGATCTAAAGTGGATTCATTCTCTATTGCGATGAAGGAGAAGGTCTTGAGCAGGGGTCCTCAAACTAAGGCCCAGGGGCCGGATGCGGCCCTCCAAGGTCATTTGCCTGGCCCTCGCTCAGGGTCAACCTAAGTCTGAAACAACTTTAAAGCACACAACAACAATCCTATCTCATCAGCCTAAAGCAGGCCCACACTTCCCATTGAAATACTAAAAAGTTTATATTTGTTAAATTTGTTCTTCATTTTAATTATTGCATTGTTTTTAAGTGTTTTTTTTTTTGCACCACAAATAAGATATGTACAGTGTCCATAGGAATTCATTCATGCTTTTTTCAAATTATAATCTGGCCTTTCAACAGTTTGAGGGACGGTGACCTGGTCCTCTGTTTAAAAAGTTTGAGGACCCCTGCACTAACGAATGAATCCACTTTAGATCCAGTTTCTACCTCCTGCAGAATTCTGGGACTTGTAGTTTAGTGAGGTTGTTAAAGGCTCCTTCCTAAACTACAAACCCCAGAATTCTGCAGGAGGCAGAAACCAGATTTAAAGTGGATTCATTCTCTACTGTAATGAAGGAGAAGATATTAAGTCTTCTGTGCCCAAGGATGCTGGAGCCTCAGCAAACTACAACTCCCGCCTTGGCAGTTAAAACCGGGGCCAAACTGCATTAATGCTACAATATAGATGAGGAAACACGTGCTTGGTGCAGGAAGGAGGGGAAGGTTATAAAACACAGGCAGAGAAGTCCTGACATGGAAGGGAAAGACAACACAGGGAAAACACAGCTCCCTCCTCAGTGTGGAAACAACACAAGGGGAAACACAACTCTCTCCTCAGTGTAGGAAGGTTCCCAGCCAGAACTAACACATTGTGAAAGCGAAGGAGCCCTTCCCAAACGCGACAATTCATGTAATTCGATACAGAAACGTCGGTGATTGTCTGAAGCCAGGGCACAGAACAAATGTTCACTGTCGTGGAAGCCAGACAGACAGACCCAACTTCTCCCTCTCTCTCTCTCTTTCCTCCTCCTCTGTTTTGCCAAGTGTTACGTTTCACAAGTCAGGCGAGTCTCTCTCTCTCTCTCTCTCTCTCCTTCCTCCCCCTTCCAAACTCTTTCTCTTTTTGTCTCCGCCTCCCGACTTTTAAAATAAAGGGAAAGACCAGCGTCTCTCTTCCTCTTTCCCCTTTAGCGCCCCCCCCCCCCCTCTGAGGAGACGATGCCAAAAGTTTGATTCCGGCCGGGATCTCGACACCCGACACCAACAGCGCCTCCAAAACTCCAGGGAAATCTCTGCGTCGAGGGCCGCAAAAAAGGAGGAGGAGGAGGAGGAGGAGAAAGAGGGAGAGAGGAAACTTTTGTCTGGCTCCGGAGGCGCAAAAGGGCGCTCGGAAAAGCCCCCCGCGCCTAGGCAGGAAACGGGGTGTGGTGGGAGGGGGAGTGGGGGGGAGCCCCTCAAGGCCGGTGCTTTTCGGGGTTCAGGGAAAACGCCTCCCCCCCCCCCCTCCGAGGGAAACTTTGCTTCCTCTGCCATCTGGAGCGGGGCTCCCCGCGCCTCCCCTTCCCTCCCACGGCAGCCCCTCGGTGAGGAGGTCTCTTTGGGGAGTTGCCCCGAACTCGTTCCCTTCTTTCCTTCCCCCCCCCCCCCCCGAGTCTGCGGAGCGGCTCACTCACCCGCGACGGCGCCCACGGGGCAGCGGAGGAGCAGCGGCCAGGCGGCCAGGAGCAGAGCCCGGAGCCAGAGCGGCAGAGCCCGCAGCCGCCGCCGCCGCCTCCTCCTCTCCGCCGCCGCCTCCATGTTGTTGAGTGTGCCGCCGAGGCAGCAGCAGCGCCTGCCCACGGGCTCCTCAGGCGGGCTCCATGCTCGCTCGCTCGCTCCTGCCTCCCTGCGCGCCGCCGCCGCCGCCGCGCTGGGCCAGCAGGGAAGGGGAAGGACGAGGAGGGGAGGAGGGGCGGCGCTCCCAGAAACGCCCCCTGACTCTCCTCCGGCGGGAAGGAGGAGGAGGAGGGAGGAGAGGGAGAAAAAAGAGGGAAGCCCCACGCGCCAAGCCCCGCCCCTCCTTCCTTCCCTCCCTCCCTCCCTCCTTCCCAAGCTCCGGGCCCTTGCCTCTAGGGCTGCTGCTGCGGCTGCTGCTACTGCTGGGAAGAGAGCGCCAGGTGGTGGTGGAGGAGGAGGAGGAAGAAGAGGAGGAGGAGGCGGAGGAGGCGGCTCCCTCAGGTGGGGCCCCTGGCAAAGTCAACACCGGGCTGGCTGGCTCGCGCTCTCATATCTATATACATACACACACACACAGAGGACACAGCTCTCTCTCACTCTCTCTCTCACACACATATACACACACTTTAAACACATTTCTCCCATATAAATATATCCACATATACACACAAACAATCAACAAATTTTTTCTAGGATGCTTCAAAACAAGGCTTTGGGGTAAAAAAATGAGGGTTGCTGGAACACAAATGGGAAAGGCCTCCAGTTGTGTAGAAGAAGTGTTGCTTGTTGCACAAGAAGCAAAACCTGCCAAAATACAGGAGGTGTTCCTAGTTTTCAGCCTGGTAACTCTATAAAAACAAATGAATCCACAGAAGACTTTGCAATTTCTGAAGAGCGAGAAGTTGTCACTGATTTCTTTGTTACTGAAAATGATGCACCAGGACAACAAAATGGCTCTAAGGCCAGGCAAACCCATCAGCAGAAATTCCCCAGATTTCAAGCACCTCTGCATTAAATTTGAGCCAGGAAATAGCATGTTGTCATAAGACAGTGATTACACAGTTTGTTGCCTTTATTTGTGTTCAAAGGAATTTGAAAATGTCAAACTGATTCTGTTCAATGAATTATCATGGACCAAGAGGTCACTGGGAATTAGAGGGTGGTGGTTGCTAGCCTTGTTTGCCTGTTGCAGCAAAAACAACAGAAATTCCTGTGACACCTTCAAGATTAAGACTTTTCTGTATCATAAGCTTTCATGGATTGTAGGCCCACTTGGTTGGATGCATACTATTGCCTTAGCTGGCATGTTATTATAGAGAGAGAGGTATGCTAGGGTGAGGGATCACTGAAGAGTGGTGGATCATTAATATATCACTGGCTTTTAACAAACTGTACTTGGGTGGTTGTACATGACTATTGTGGGAACAATTAGAACAAATCATTCTTCTCTTTCTAAAGGCTTTCATATTTAAAATAATGCCACATCTTTTTTATGGCAATGATATTCAAAATGGGAATCTACATGCCATCGTATGCCAGTCCCTTGAGTGTTTTCCTGAGAGGAAGAAGCAATAGGAACCAGGAGGGACAAACAAAGTATTAATCCCTGGCACACTCCGAGAAAAATTGATGATGGATTGTTGTAAGTTTTTCGGGCTGTATGGCCATGTTCCAGAAGCGTTCTCTCCTGACATTTCGCCTGCATCTATGGTAGGCATTCTCAGAGATTGTGAGGATATTGTTTATACTTCTGTGACCACAGAATCAAAATTCAAAGGTGTCTCTTTCCCTGTCATCAAAGTTTTGTTGTTGTGTGCCTTCAAGCTATTCGCAATTTATGGGAATTCTAAGGTTCGCAGCTTGGGAGTTCTCCTGGACTCATCGCTGAGCCTGGAACCCCAGGTTTTGGCGGTGGCCAGGGGAGTTTTTGCACAATTAAAACTTGTGCACCAGTTGGGCCTGTTCCTTGGGAAGTCAAACTTGGCCACGGTGATCCACATTCTCGTTATATTGAGAATAGATTACTGCAACATGCTCTACATGGGGTTGCCTTTGAGGGAAGCTGTCCAATGGGCAGCAGCCAGATTGCTCACCAGAGCGGTGTACAGGGAGCACACAACTCCCGTTACATCAGCTCCACTGGCTGCCAGTATGCTTTTGAGTACAATTCAAAATGCTGGTTTTAGCCTATAAAGCCCCAAATGATTCCGGCCCAGCTTACCTATCCGAACATATCTCCCTCTATGACCCACCTCGGAGATTAAGATCATCGGGGGAGGCCCTGCTCGTGGTCCCACCTACCTCGCAAGCAGGACTGGTGGGGGTGAGAGACAGGGCCTTCTTGATGGTGGTCCCTTGCCTATGGAACTCCCTCCCCAATGAAATTGGATTTACCCCATCCCTCCTGACCTTCAGGTTACAAGCTTTCAGCCAGTCATGGGAGTAGTGAAATATGAGACTAAATATATATATATAATGACCAGCCCTGGAGTACAATTTGGATCATGTGATTTTAATTGATGTTTTAATGCTATGTTTTTAAATGGGTTTGGTTTCAACTTTTTTTTATTTACCGATGTATTAATATATGGCATTGAATTGTTGCCTTTATGACAATTTATGATCTGCTCTTATCCCAACCCCAATACTTTTAATATTAAAGCATGGCATGCTGATGATTAACAACCCTTCAGATGTACCCTTGAAAACCTGTGATAAAAAATTATATATATGGAATTGTTGCCTTTGTAAGGCCTCCCTGAGTCCCCTTCGGGGTTGAGAAGGGCGGGATATAAATGTGGTAAATAAATAAAGAAATAAATTTAGGGGGTTGAGAGTATATGATTTGCCTAAGGACAACCATGGCAGAGTGGGGTGTTTGAATCCTGTTCTTCAAAGTTGTAGTTCAACTCTCAAACAACTAAGCCACACAGTCTCAATGTTTACTACATTTTAATGTAAAATCCAGGGTCTTTCTAATTACTGGCTTCAGCTACACTGTGGAGAACCAGGCCAAATCTCCATTCAGCCATGCAGATCACTCAGTGATACTGAATGAAATTACAATTGTGTGAATCACTTGTAACGTCACAGTATTGTTGTGAGGATACAGATGGAATGGGGCTATCTATGCCACCTCGAGCTACTTTGGAGAAAAGAAAAATGTTAGTGTTGCATATACAATGGAACCTTGACTTAAGAGCATCCCAACTTGCAAGCCTTTTAAGTTAAGAGCCATCGCTTGGCCTGGGGTTCGCTTTTACATAAGAGCAGCATTTTGAGTGAACAGCTAGCCCTGGAAGTAGCACTAGCGTGAGAGTACAGGGCTTTAGGGTTTCAAGAGAGCAGCCTACGTGCCTCTGTGCCTCACTCCTGGTGCTCTTGACCTTTTTGGGAGATTGCTGTCTGTTTTGCTCCTGTTCGCTTTGGGAGATTGCTGTCCTCTTTGCTCTTGTCCACTTTGAGGAACTTTGGGTTAGTTGATTTTGTGTGGTTTTTATTCCTGGTACATTTGGTTTCATGAAGAGAGAGGGAGAGAGGGCAAGAGAGGGAGGGAGGCTGGAATGAGTACAGTATGAAGAAAATGATGCTTTTGTCTCTTCACTTTGTGTTTTGTGCTTCCTTGCCACAATTTTGTGCTTCTACCATTTAATGTTGATATACATTTTATTTTAAAACTCATAACAAAACATTGGGGGGGGGGAGAACAATTAATAGCATTTCAGTGCATTTCAATGGGAAAATTCACTTTGAGATAAGAGCTATTTGAGTTAACAGCTCAGCCACTGAACTAATTAAACTCTTTAGTCAATCTATCATTGTAACCACAATTGGATAGATGGTCTCAGATAAACTTAAAGGTAGTTTCCATTTTGCCTGTTTTCTCTGTAGGATTAATAAGTAATTCAATAGAATCCAAATTGTGTTGTGACTAGAGTGTTCCCTGTTTTCTTCTAAAATTTTGGTCCTGCAGAGATGGTTCTGATTTTGTATTCTGAGAAGGCATTTTAAGCTACTAGAAGGATGGGAAGATTTTACCATCCTTCTGCAAAGGAAATATCAAGACTATTATCTCTCTATCACTTCTTCAGGAATAAGACATTGAACAAAATGGTGACCCTGTTACTATGCTTGCACATGCACATAGGTTTGTTCACAACTGATCCACACATCTAATTGAAATTAATGAAACTGAATCCGTACATCTATTCAGAAATAAGTTAAGTGCTGAGTTAAATAACCATCATTTCCGGGATTGTCTGCCCTGGATTATGTTTATAGCCATTGTTTGGTTGTTGTCCTGTTTACCTAAGGTTTTTTTTTAAATCACACCCAAAATGTTTTGAATTCTTATATAAAGCAATAGGAAAATATTTGGAAAGGTTTTAAAAATTCCTTCTTTACTTGACCTTTGCATTCATGTGAGAATTGTTGGGCTTGCTTTTAGAATTGTTACAAAAATGTTGTTCGGTTTCTTTGGAAGAAAATGTGGAAGTTAAACCTATTTTAAATTAGATTGCAAGTTTAAACCTCTGTTGCTTTTATACAGAAAATGACTTTAGGTAGTATGTAAGACCATAAACAGCAAAGCTTTGGCATAAAGAACTTGCAATAATACATAGATCCTGGTAACTCTTGAGCAAACAATCTTATAGCCCTACCCTTTTAAATATAAGACCTAGCTGTAGCTTATTTTGTTTGTTTAGGTATAGATAAAAGCAGTCCAAACAGTGTTCAAAAGCAGCAGTGTTGATCAGGTGTTGCAACAATTTATTGCATCAAAGTAACCTAGGATTAGTCATTTTATCTAGAATCGTGAAAGAAGGACAGCAGTACAAAGTACTAAATCACAAATTGAAGTGTGGACACTTTAGTCCCCTATTGGATAGAGAAGCTGTGTAAGTGCCCATCCCTAATTTATTGGCCTCAAGGTATTCAGGACCACAAGTAGGACCTTAGCATTAGGTAGAGAGAAGTAGATGTTTTTGGGCAGCAAATTTAAATAAGCAGCAATTTATTAATTATTTGGTTTGCTATTTTGGAGACCTGATCTACTCCTCCTTAGAACAGCAATTTCCAAAAATGGTATTGAGGTTACTCAGGGTCTAGTTTTCTTCTTCATTGTAATTTAACACATTAGTGCTTTCTGTTAATGGTTCATTGCATTAGTGATATGCTGTTTAAAGAGATAAACATGTTAGTTTGTTTCCAACATGAAAACATATATAGGAATCCTATAGCACCTTCAGTGTATGTGTGTGTCCCATTTCACACAGAGATTTAATTGGGCTGGTCCTGTGCAAGACTGATTCTACAAAAAAAAAGTTTTAAATTATAGCTATTTGCATTTGAGTACTCTAACTTCATATTTATTCAGCTATGCCTGACATAGAACTATATGAACAGAAGTGCATTAATTGGGTTGCACAAAATGAAAATCAAAGGAAAACTGGCTAGACTTTGAACTGCAACAAACAGTAGATCCCCAAGCACTGGCCAATTTGCCCTTTAACATCACCTGACAAAAGCGTAATATGAAATGATTATTTAAAAAAATAAATATAATAATTTCATAGCAGTTTTGCCTTTGATTTAAGACTCTCGAGTTCTGTTTAACTCTTGCTGAGGTACCAATTCAGTCTGAGAGGCATTTGTGGTGGGCATGACTTTAAACATTACAGCCATGCCCTGAGAATGTAGGGAGGATGAACCCATGGAAAGCAGGTTCCCAAGATATTATGGTGACATGCACCAAAGTTTGTCTCAAAATGTTTAACCTACTCAAAGATCCTAGGCAAAGATCCAAACATACCTCGAGGCACTTTGATGATAAGAAAAAGAATAGTAGGGATGATATTCATAACCCTCTTACCAAAATGGGGGCCTAACTTGTGCCCACAAATGCTGTACTGTCAGGGTTAGTCATATTATTAGGCAGAATAAAACATCTTCCTAAGACAGCACATTTATGGTGGAGAACATGTGCAAGGAAGAGAAATGGAATCCTATCTGTATCTGCACCTTCCCTTCTAAAACTTTTTTTCTGTACAGTCTTCTGGTACAGTATAAAATACGAATAGATTATGTCACAGGGAGAACCACACTTGTCTCTCCCCAACCTGCAGTTTAAATGTTTCCCTAACCCTCTTGGTTGGGATACATTGGCAACTGCACCAGACAGATAACCATAGGTTCCTATCATGCCACATTTGGCTCTATGTTTCGGTTATATATAAAAGGAGCAGGTATTGCAATTTCCAGCAGCATAATTAGGGAACTGCAGTTGAACAACATCTGGAGGGCCACATAATTCTTGTGGTTCATGTTTTACATCATGAACTACAAGATGTAGAACAATATAATGTAAGTAAAAGGAGGAGCAGAAACATCAACAACAGGTAAAACTAAGCACCTTCGTGGGTGTCCTCAAAGCATTTTAATTTATTAAAAGGTTAGAATGTTCTAAGCTATACTAGGGTCCTATCTATACTGACTGTTCAGTGCAGTTTCAAAGCTAGCCTCATACTGTAGTTCGCCAGACAATAAACCTCCACAAAAGCACATGAAAGAAAGCCCTTCTTTCAGTTCGTACACAAGTCAAAGCCCACGCTTTTGCTGCTGGGTGTCTAGATGCCCTTCCAGAACCTTCCAGGAGGACAGGGAGACACTCACACCCCCTCCACAAGCCTCCTTAAGAACAGGGAAAAAATAAAATAACTTATCCGGCTGCCACTAAACTGCTGCTGGCCCTCTTCTGGCACACAGAAATGACACGCCAGGAGAAGGGGGGACCAGGAGGGATTTTCCTCCTCCCTCTCCCTCTTTAGGCATGTATTTTCTATGCTTCAGCCTGGAAAACATGAGAGGGTTGTGCAGACAGCCCCGTCAGGAGTCCGAGAACTTCTGAGGGAGCAGTCAAGACAGGCTCCGTACTGGGTTGGACCTGGATCTTTCCAGTATCAAATTACTTTGGGACAAAGCCGGGTTTTCCAGCTTTGTCCCAAAGGAATTTGTTTTTACCTGAAGCATCATTTGGATGCCCCATGCAAAAATCCAGGAGGACACGCATTTTCCACCCTGTGCAGATGCGCCCTGTGGTTTGTCTAGTCATCATCCAGATCTAAAACTGGTTCCAGGATGTCCTGTATAAGCACATTATTCAACACTGGTTTGAAACTGCATTAAATTGTCAGTATAGATGGAGTTTAAATTCCTAAAATCTGCTTTTAAGATGTCCAGGCTGAATGCCAAATAAGTGGCCATTTAAGGGGAAATTAAATATACCTGACACATATAGTTCAATAGGAAGTACATACCTATAACTGATTTTCTTTAGCCATCTTTGGGAATATCTACACCACACAATTTTATCAGTTTCATACCATTTTAATTGTTCTGGCTAAATTATAAAGGAATACTGGGATTTGTAGTTTTGTGCCATACTTAGAATTCTCTACCAAGGAATTCTAATGCTGGATTTCAAGAGACCATACTAGAGAATTGTAAGTCCTTCTCCAGACTACAAATCCTAGTGTTCCAGAGGATGGAGCCATAGCAGTTAAAATGCTATAGTAGTTAGACAATGTGGATTTACCCAACAACTGAGGATGAGCAACTTGGTTGAGATTTTCATCCTCCCACTCCCTATTCCTCTCATCATTGCATCTGAATTGTTTTCCTTGCTCCTGCACTACTATGCATGTTCTTCACCAGCAAATGAGTTCACATTCATATGTTTCAGTTTTATTTGTTTTACTGATTTTTTTGTCCAGATTCTCTTTACTTATTTTTCTGAACCACCCAAAGTATTCCAGAAATCTTAGTTAAAAGTCCCTTCAATAATTTCTACTTTTTCATTATAGGTGTTTGAAGTGGGTTAATTGTTAATTTTTAGGGTATGGAAAATCTATTTTAGAGTAAAACTGCCAAAACAAAATAAAAAAATCCATCAACTTTCAGGGCAATGTTTTCTGAACTATTTCTAAGAAAGGAAGGGACACCTCTGGGGACACCAGATGACATGTTTTAATTGTTTATGTATAATCAAATATGAGATTTAAGATATTTAAAGTTTGTACATAACCTTTAAATGAATTTTAATATTAATAATATTTTAACTTTATAAATTGTTTGTTTTTAAATCTTATATTTATATAAATTGTATAAACAATTGTTTTTAATCCTATGTGAAGTGTTTTGTATTGCTTTTAATTTGTATTGCTTTAAATATATTGTTCCATTGAGTCCCATTATAGTAAGAAAGGTGGGATATGAAGGAACAAATGGTTAAATGATAAATAAACTCCTACCAGCATTTTTGAGCATCAACACTAAGAAAGTATTGTGGAAGGTGTAGTCCACAGGACCGGGAAGGCCAGTGGTTCTTAACTTTTGTATTAAAATTTGCAATCCCTGTATAATAATCTCATGTTATTGCACTTAACACACAGTGAGGATGTAGCAGAGAGATTTGCCCTGTAGGTGGCAGCAATGAGTCCCATTATCATTACTCAAAGTGAAAAGAGTTTACGGATTATATTAACATTCAGAAGATGTATGAACTTTTTCTGTCAATATAGTTAACTTGTTTTTAACACATTTCATTTAAGAAGCCTTTGCATCAATTTGATAGTGGCAACTTTTGCTCAGGCAAATCAATTTGACCATATCGTTTACTTTCAGTGCTGACAAAATCCAAAGAACTACACAACTAGCTTAATATGCCTTTGGCAATGTTCTGTTTGCAATAGTTGAGTATATTCCTTGTCCCTCTTGACATGCTCTTCTAAAAGGCAATGCTTAAAAGATGCCACATGATACGTCATAACAAGGAAGGAAAGAAACAAAACCTTCAAAATGCGACAGGTACACAGAAGCCCCAAAGTTGGCTTTTTGAATCCTGTTTGCTGTCTACTATAAAAAATATAAGGGTCTACAGACAAAACTAGAGGTCTCAATGTATTATGCACTGTACCTAACTCAAGTAAGAAACCTGGCCATGTTGTAATGTATATCTAGATGACCATGAGATATGCAGTACATCTCAAGCTATATGATGTGGAGAGACTGGACATTTTTCACTTCAGTGTGTCAGGAACTGGCATCATATTTGTGCCCATTGGCTTACAGTCATTTCTTGCTTTCCTGGGAACTTGCTAGAGACGAGCAGCCAAAGGTTCAGAGACTAGAGCCAGCCCACAGACGACCACTTTGAGTAGCATTACAATGCTACTCAAGAGCTCATAAGCCATGAAAAACAGCCTCTCTAAGCCCCTTCCCAGAAAGATGATTCAGAGGATACCATGGTCAATGTTCAATGGTCACAAAAGTCACGAAAAGTTCCAAGAGAACCAACAGGGACGGACTCCCTCTGTTCAGTTCTCTGCGTAGGTCATCCACCTTTCTAGTTTTTTCTTCCATTCCAGAAAGGAAAGAGTTGCATTGTACCGTCATACACTAAAAAATGCTCCAATAATTGCTGAATTTTGGCTGCAATTACAGCAGCAGTAGAAATCTTGGCAACCAACAAATTTCAATAGTAGCATTGAACCCCCCAGTGGGTTGGGGGTGGAGATTATTCTTGCTCTAGGATGAAGGCTGCCTTTATGTACCTCTCTTCTGTAGGGCTCCTGCGTCACATAGCCCCATGATGCCTGTAATTTCAGTTTCTAATCATTCTTTCCATTGCACTGTTCAAGGTCTTCTCACTGGTAGCACACCATTTATAGATTTCCCTTTCTATCTGGCACTAACATTAAGCACCAAATATATCTTTGTTTTCCAAGTATTTTGAATGATTTAATGTATCTTTTATTTAACTCATTACTATTTATTTAAACAGGGTTGGGCATTAAGATCTCCCATATTTTAAGAAGGCACTGTGTGGTCTGTAGTGGGGATCAAGAGGTAGGGTAGGCCTAATTTGGAAGGTTAGGCTCTGCCATTTTCAGTAGCAATCATGAGTTGTACCAGCAAACAGCAGGGCTTTGTTGTTCAAGTGTATTACAAGAACAACCGTTCTGTGATTACAATGCAGAGAGTGTTCTGTACACACATTGCATTCAGTTGAAATGTATCTGTACAATTTTTGCTATGGATTTCTAATCCTTAGCCAACTGGATCCACACTGAAAAGAAAATTCCTGGCAGACCTAGAACCATTAGAACGCCAGAAAATGTGGAAGCAGTAAGAGCATCCACTTAGCAATCGCCAGAGCGATCAGCTCATAAACATGCCATGGTCCTGGGAATATCAGATTGGAATTGGAGGTGGATTCTGCATGCAGATTTAAAACTGCATCCTTACAAAATGATGTCTCTGATCTGATTTTTAACAACCATTAAAACAAAAGTGTCTTATGTACTTTTCAGAAATATATACATTTTTTTCTAGATAGCTTCATTCATTTTTATACCCCTTCAAAATGTAGGCGATTTTTATACCCCAACCTATATTTTATTTACACATTTTATGTTGTTTTTGCAAACTGTTACTATGACAATTTTGGGCAAGGTTACATACATGTACAGTAGCTATAAAATCTACTTAAACAGATACCCACCACCTTTCAAACTTTGACCTGGTTACAGAGATCTTTTTTCTCTTTATTAAGTAATTTATAAATATTGCAAAAGGATCAATATTCATTGATTTCAACATCAAATACATGTTAACTAGACCTCCTAACACTTGCATACGTGAGAGGTTCAGGTCCTGATTTCAGAGTACTTGTCGTATCTTTCTCTTATATTTAACTTTATACTGATATGGTTATCTAGGCATTGCTCCTTTTGAATAAGAATTCTCCCCCCCCCCCCCCCAATGTCAGCTATGAACATATTTTAGGCATCCAAAGAAAATAGGAAGAGGTTCCCAAGGGGATGTGAACATAACAAATACAAGACTTCTAGGTGTGAATGAGTCTTATGTCTCACTCTTTACATTAGAAAATTTTTGCAAGGGGGGGGATTCCTATTCAATATGATAGTCAGTGGCCATTGGTCTGACGAATCATAACCACCATATTTTGACATGGGACAACTACACTTTCCCCAAGTCTTAATTGCTCTGCTCAGTTTCGGTCTTTCTTTTCAATGCTCAAAATCTGTTATAAAAAACCTCACAGATATTCTACACCTGGCACAATTATAGCCACTGCTCCAAATAAATAGCGAACTAATTAAATAATGTTCAATTTTCCCAGGAAGTGATGATGTTACACTAGTCATGGTGCAAATATTGACCTTGGCTCTGGAATAATCTCTGGCACTGGGAACTGAAAAACAACCCAGGCAGTTTCAAGAAACACCAGCTATAAGGCAAGACCCACGGTGTATAGGAATCCAAACACTCCTTTCCAGAAGTCATCTAAATTCTGATATTTCTGAAATCACATCTGACCCATTTGACCATCCCTGCCAATATACTACCTCTGGTGCTACTATCTAATTTTTGGCTAATGCTCAAGTTGGCAGAGACCAAATGGTACCTCTGAACTCTAAGCCAAGAGAATTTCACAGAATAATCCAGCTGCAAGAAATGGAACAGTTACATACTTACTAACTCCAGAAACTCTGCAGTTAATAATAATAGTGGCCAAAGTCCTGAGGCATGTGGGAATCATTTAAGCATTCTCAGTCAAACAAACATACCCCATATCACACCAGAATTGCTTTTGAATGTCCCTGCACTTGAAAAGAGACTTACCACTTGGCACAGAAGGGCTATAGAAGACAAATACAAGTCCACCCATCCCATTGGCAGGTAGAACGAAGGGCACATCTGCACTGACCATTTAAGTCGGTTTCAAAGCATTATTGAAGAAAGTGCTTTCACTGTGCAGATAGGAAATCCTGGAACATGTTTGAGGCCCAGGAAACAGAAGATTGGTTTTCCTATGGTTTTTGTATGTACTGCAGAAGATCACATTCCCACTTGCTTAAGATGTTTTGTTCCCGTTTTCTAAAGAGTGTCACCCTTTGTCTTCTCAGTGCTCCTGTGGCTCAACTGTATCAGCACATACTCAGCAGGCATAGTTTATCAAAGAATAAGGATTAATGGAATGCTAATTGAAGAAAACAGACAAAAAGAGTTTCAAACTTACATTTTAGAAAAGGGGAAGTTATTAAGCCACAAACATACATATTCTGTCCAAAACACATCAATTGAGAAAGTGAATAATATTTTTAAGAAAGTTGCAAGCAATTATTTCATAACTACAAAAGATTAGCAGACCCAGATATAAAAATACATCTAAAGAGTTTATATCGCACTCTCTTAATGAAATCAAGTGAGTAATGTATCTTGCCATCCACTTCTATGATTGTGTTGTGTGAAGACCCCCAGGAGAAGCAATCTGAGATTTTTAAAGCCAGAAAAGGGGCAGCATTAGGATATGTGCACAGCCAGTGTGGTGTGGTGGTTTAACTACTGGAGTATAAGCCTGGAGACCAGAGAAAATCCCCACTCAGCCATGGAAATCCATGAGTGACCTTGGGAGAGTCACATTTTCTCATCCTCAGAGGAAGACAGTGGAAAATCCCTCTGAACAAATCTTGCTAAGACATCTTGCCCTATGATAGGTTTGTCTTAGAATCACCATAAGTCAGAAACAACTTGAAGGTACACCACCACCTAAAATAACAACAGCTGCAAAGATCTATCTTGGGGGCTGCCCATGGTCCCAGAGTACTTTGTCCACACCTGCATTAAATATTCTAAATTTTCTGGGAAATGAACACATATCCTGCCTCCTTTTCAATTAAATCTTTGGGATACACTTTCTGCAGGTATCCATGGCATATTAGAAAACAGCTGAGGCAGGCAAAGCTCTAACAGAATTCCTTACACATTCCTGATGAGACGGTCTCTTTACCACCAAACTCATGGGCTTTTGTTTGTTTGGGAAATTTCTATATCACCTTTCTCCAACGGACTCGAGGCGGTTTACAATAGCATTAAAACATACAATATAAAATAAACCATTAAAATTGACTCCAAATAGGATATATAATCATCCTTGTAGGGCATTAATTCAGTATTTATTTGCCATATTTATACCCCACCCTTCTTATCCTGAAGGGGACTCAGAGCACCATTAAAATTATGATAAAATGAGTCCCTTGGGGAGATGGTAGCGGGGTATAAATAAAGTGTTGTTATTATTATTATAAAAACATTCTAAAATTCCCCAAGGAGATAAAATATAATTATAAAATGCAAATTCTAGGCTTCTCTCACAATTTTCATCCTGGTGGCGCAGCAGGTCAAACCACTGAGCTGCTGAACTTGCTGATCGAAAGGTTGGTGGTTTGGATCTGGGGAGTGGGGTGAGCACCTGCTGATAGGTACAGCTTCTGCCAACCCAGCAGTTCAAAAACATGCAAATGGTAATAGATCAATGGGTACTGCTTCGGCCGGAAGGTAATGGTGTTCCATGCAGTCATGCCGGCCACATGACCTTGGAGGCATCTATGGACAACGCCAACGCTTCGGCTTAGAAATGGAGATGAGTACCACCCCCAGAGCCGGGCACAACTAGGCTTACTGTCAAGGGGGAACCTTTACCTTTACCTGAGGGAAAAGGGAGCCCTGGAGGCTTCCTCACTTGTGCAATTACATAACGAAAAGTAACTAAAATTTTGTTATATCATTACAGTTATGATACGGACCCCTTACAATATTTTAGAAACAATTTGTGCCTGCCTGCTAATTTAGTAATGAGTATCGAAACATTTTTTTCATTGATTGCACAGGCCTAGAGTTTTAAGTCCAAATGTACAAACCACCAACCACTATGCTATTCCTCAGCCATGTATGTGGTGAACCGCTAAAATCATCATAAATCTTCTATGTCTTTATTGTACTACACAATTATAGCGCTCGTATACTATTTTAAATGCCATGGCTGCATCCTATGGATCCTAGAATGTCTAGCTTAGGGAGGCAGTAGAGGAACTCTTTGATGAAGAGTTGTAAGTCCTTCATGAAACTACAAAAGGTATTACGAAAGTCACTGTTACCAAAGGGATAACTGGGTAGTGTGAAGGAGACCTACCTGTGTCCTACCTGGGTTGTAACATCTTGCTTCTCTCCAACTCTGTTCAGCTCTGAGCTCATTAGTAAACATATTAGGTGGTCTCAGAAAAACCAGTAGCTTCCAGTCTTGCAATTCACTGTGGACTTTATGCACTGCTCTTACTTTTGGGTTTTTGTGGGAATTGTTACAAAACCCCTGAAAAGCCTAGTTAACTGCATAGGATGCATGATAATTAAGGAATAGCACTTCATATTTACAAAGTGTTATTGTTAGAAGCATCAATGATCTGATTTAATTTAAAACAGCTTCTTCTACCAGAGGAGTTTTTTACTAGAACTACCAGAAAATTAACTTCTTCTAAAGCAGTAGTATGTTACCTCAATTCTGGGCCAACATCCTTGTTTCCTTGCCATTTTCTCTAGCCATTTCGTAAATGGACCTACAGATTGCAAGAGTGTAATGCATTATCTGACCATCCATTAATGATTTTGACAGCATTTCTCAACCTGGGAGTTGGGACCCTGGGGGGGGGGGGGTCATGAGGGGATGCCAGAGGGGTCACCAAAGACCACTAGAAAACACAGTATTTTATTTATTTATTTATTTATTTGCTTTATTTTTATACCGCATTTTTCAGCCTTTCGGCGACTCAATGCGGTTTACAATGCAATTTATTACAATAACAATTAGTTAAAAACACAGTATACACAATGGACAATACAAAACAACACAACAACACAACATAGTCATCAACGCCTCAGTAAGAATCAGATTCCGTTCTCGTAATCCTTCTACCATTCCTTGTTCATTTATACCGTCTTCATGAGTTCAATTGCCATGTTGACCAAACGCCTGTTCATAGAGCCACGTCTTGACCTTCCTCCGGAACTCCAGCAACGAAGGGGCCTGCCTGATGTCTACGGGTAGGGCATTCCATAGCCGAGGGGCCACCACCGAGAAGGCCCTGTCCCTCGTCCCCGCCAGTCGCGCCTGCGACGCAGGCGGGACCGAGAGCAGGGCCTCCCCGGACGATCTTAATGTCCTTGTCGGTTCATAGGTGGAGATGCGTTCGGAGAGGTAAGCAGGGCCGGAACCGTTTAGGGCTTTATAGGCTAAAGCCAGCACCTTGAATTGTGCCCGGTAGCGAATTGGCAGCCAGTGGAGTTGGCTCAGCAGAGGAATGGTATGCTCTCTGAGTGCCGCTCCCGTTAGTAACCTGGCCGCTGAGCGCTGGACCATCTGAAGCTTCCGGGCAGTCTTCAAGGGCAACCCCACGTAGAGCGCGTTGCAGTAATCAATCCGGGATGTAACCAGAGCGTGGACTACCGTGGCCAAGTCAGACTTCCCAAGGTACGGGCGCAACTGACGCACAAGTTTGAGTTGTGCAAATGCTCCCCTGGACACCGCCGAAACTTGGGGTTCCAAGCTTAGCGAGGAGTCCAGGGTCACACCCAAGCTGCGAACCTGTGTCTTCAGGGGGAGTGTAACCCCGTCTAACACAGGCTGTAACCCAATACCCTGTTCGGCCTTTCGACTGACCAGGAGTGCCTCTGTCTTATCTGGATTCAATTTCAATTTGTTAGCCCTCATCCAGTCCGACACAGCGGCCAAGCAGCGGTTCAGGACCTGAACAGCCTCCTTAGTAGCAGGTGGGAAGGAGTGACAGAGTTGGACGTCATCTGCGTACAGATAACACCGCACCCCGAAACTCCGGATGATCTCTCCCAACGGCTTCATGTAGATGTTAAATAACATGGGGGACAATATTGAGCCCTGCGGAACCCCACAAGACAATGGTTGTGAGGTAGAGCAGTTGTCCCCCAGCAACACCTTCTGAGTACGATCCTCTAGGAAGGACCTGAGCCACTGCAGAACAGTGCCACCAAGGCCCATTCCCGCGAGGCGTCTCAGAAGGATACCGTGGTCGACGGTATCGAAGGCCGCTGAGAGGTCCAGCAGAACTAACAGGGACACACTCCCCCTGTCTAGCTCCCTGCGCAGATCATCCACTAAGGCGACCAAGGCTGTCTCAGTACCGTGTCCCGGCCTGAAACCAGACTGTGCTGGATCTAGATAATCAGTGTCTACCAAGAATACCTGGAGTTGAGAGGCCACCACACGTTCCAGGACTTTGCCCAAAAAGGGAAGATTGGAAACAGGCCGATAGTTGACGAATTGAGTGGGGTCCAGTGATGGTTTTTTCAACAGCGGTTTTATCACAGCTTGTTTTAAGCTGGCTGGAATTTTGCCTTCCCGAAGGGAGGCCTTAACCACCACCGTCACCCACTCGGCCAATCCCCCTCTGGCCTCCTTTAGAAGCCAGGATGGGCAGGGGTCTAGGATGCATGTGGTTGCCCTCATTCCTCCAAGTATCTTGTCCACATCCTCAGGTTTCACCAATTGAAATGAATCCAACGAACTCGGATAAGCAGATGCTCGTGTTACATCCTCTGAGACTGCCGTTAACATGGTGTCCAGGTCAGAACGGATCAAAGCGACTTTGTCCGCAAAGAACCGAGCAAATGCTTCACAGCGGGCCGTCGAGTTGTCAGGGTTCCCATCCAAAGTGGTGGGATTTAATAGACCTCTGACAACTCGAAACAGCTCAGCCGGACGGTTCTTTGCGGACGCAATATTGGCCGCAAAGAAGGATTTCTTTGCCACCTTTATTGCCACGGCATATGCCCTTAAAAGGGCAACAAACCGTGTTCGGTTTAACTCGCTCGGGTCCGAACGCCACACGCGCTCTAGTCTCCTCTTCCTTCGCTTCATCGCTGCCAGCTCCTCAGTGAACCAAGGGGCTGGTTTAGCTCGGCTACTTGAGAGGGGACGTTTCGGAGCAATCGTGTCTATTGCCCTAGTCATTTCCCCATTCCAGAGAGACACCAGGGCATCAACAGGATCACCAACTGAGGTGGCGGGAAAATCCCCAAGAGCTGTCAGGAATCTGTTCAGATCCATAAGCCCCCTGTTGGTCATGGGGTTTTTGTGTGGAAGTTTGGCTCAATTTTATCGTTGTTGGGGTTCAGAATGCTCTTTGATTGTAGGTGAACTATAAATCCCAGCAACTACAACCCCTAGATGTCAATGTCAATTTCCCCCAAAGTCCACCAGTGTTCACATTTGGGTATATTGAATATTCATGCCAAGTTTGATCCACAGATCTATCATTGTTTGAGTCCACAACATGAGGAACTGTATTAAGGGGTTGTGGCATTAGGAAGGTTGGGAAACACTGGATTATGACAAAATCCACGTGCATCTGCAAAAGATTCAGTGGCAATTCCTGGCCTGCTTTATTCTCCTCACCTATGCCATATCTGCCATCTCTACTGTCCTCAAATCCAAATATCTCACACTGTCTTCAAAACCTTTTCTCTTTGTGCCATCACACACCCAGAACAAGTAAAGGGATAACATCTGTTTGGCCCATTATGTCTATGAATGGGTACTTGACATATTGCCTTTGACAAATGTTTTGTTTCTTAGACAGACATCTGAATAAAAATTAATTACTAACATTAATGGAGATTGTAATACTTTAGGTTGATGAAATTATCTGGCAGCCATCTCCTGTAAGACGCACACATGTACAAGAAATCAGACCAAGCCTGGGGTGGAGTACAGGTGTTTTTGCTTCTCTTTATTAAAAGAAATGATAGCAAAGCCTCCTGCTCTTCGAAGCCAAATTGGTTCTTACTAGACACATTTTTTCTGTCTCTCATATACCTTTGATTAATCAACCACCTCAGAGAAGCACCATGGGAGGTGGGGGGATAGGGTAGGAAATGTTTGTGTCTCCCCCGCCTTCACCACTTTAGGTGCCATGGATTTCTTCAGTATGGCTTTGCAAGACAGCCAATGCTCTAGTTTCTATCTGTTTTGGAACTGAGTAGTGATCATCACTGGTGGGGGAGGGGGGAATGCCTCAAGTTACAGGTATCAGGAAATGTCAAACAACATTTTTTTCCCCATTGGTGTGTTTTTTAACCTCTAAAACAGAACTTTCCAAACTGTGTGTCATCATACATTAGTGTATCGGCTGCAGTGTGTAGGTGTGTTGCACGAATGTAATGAGCTCCTATATCATCAACTCCGCTGGACTGGCCACATTGTCCAAATGCCCAATCACCATCTCCCAAAGCAGTTACTATACTCCCAACTCAAGAATGGGAAATGCAATGTTGGTGGACAGGGAAAAAGATTTAAAGATGGACTTAAAGCCAATCTTAAAAACCAAGAACTGGGAAGCCCTGGCCCTCGAGCGCTCTAACTGAAGTCAGCTGTGACCAGAAGTGCTGCAGAATTCAAAGAGGCATGAATGGAGGGTGAAAGGGGAAGAGGAAGGGGCAGCAAGAGGAAGGGGCAGCAAGCCAACCCTGACCAGGACCGCCTTCCATCTGGAAACCGATATCCTCACTGCGGGAGAACATGTGGATCAAGAATAGCTCTCCACAGCAACCTATGGACCCACCTCCAAGACACTACACTTGAAGGACCATCATCCTCGGGCTATGAGGGATCGCCTAACAATAAGACAATTGCTGTAGCTTTTGTATTGCTTATAAGGACTTGATTTCACTTCCAGTTTGAGTGTAAAAATGGTGTGTCGCCAATCTGGAAATTTCTGTTCTAAAAGATGGCAGATTATATTTATGGGATATTCTGCTTCATGTGCCAAAATAATTTCTATTGTTTTGGATACAATGTACCTTGACTTGGTTGAGAGTAGAACAGAGGAGATGCAATTTAGTGTTCTGTCTCAGGTAGCGGAATAATTAGGGACCATCCTTGTGAGAGGGCTTGTTGTTGTTTATTTGAAATTGAAATTGAATCCAGATAAGACAGAGGCACTCCTGGTCAGTCGGAAGGCCGAACAGGGTATAGGGTTACAGCCTGTGTTGGACGGGGTTACACTCCCCCTGAAGACGCAGGTTCGCAGCTTGGGTGTGATCCTGGACTCCTCGCTAAGCTTGGAACCCCAGGTTTCGGCGGTGTCCAGGGGAGCATTTGCACAACTCAAACTTGTGCGCCAGTTGCGCCCGTACCTTGGGAAGTCGGACTTGGCCACGGTGGTCCACGCTCTGGTCACATCCTGGATTGATTACTGCAACGCGCTCTACGTGGGGTTGCCCTTGAAGACAGCCCGGAAGCTTCAGATGGTCCAGCGCTCGGCAGCCAGGTTGCTAACAGGAGCGGCACTCAGGGAGCACACCACTCCCCTGCTGAGCCAGCTCCACTGGCTGCCAATCCGCTACCGGGCTCAATTCAAGGTGCTGGCCTTGGCCTATAAAGCCCTAAACGGTTCTGGCCCCGCTTACCTCTCCGAACGCATTTCCGCCTACGAACCGACTAGAACATTAAGATCGTCTGGGGAGGCCCTGCTCTCGATCCCGCCTGCATCACAGGTGCGCTTGGCGGGGACGAGAGACAGGGCCTTCTCAGTGGTGGCCCCTCGGCTATGGAATGCCTTGCCAGCAGACATCAGACAGGCACCTTCGTTGCTGGCGTTTCGGAGAATGGTCAAGACCTGGCTTTACGAACAAGCGTTTGGCTAAGCAATGCAACTAACTAAGGAAGACGGTAACTGAACATAGGAACGGCACAATGACTATGAGAATGGATCTGACTTTAACGGAGGCGTTATATATGTTGTTTGTTGATTTGTCTGTCTGATGCTAATTGTTGTGGAGCGACGTTGTCGTCCCGGTTGTTGTATTGCTGTGTTTTAATTGCACTGTTAACCGCATTGAGTCGCCTGTCAAGGGCTGAAATATGCGGTATAAAAGTGAAGCAAATAAATAAATAAATAAATAAATATTCAGTCATTTCCAACTCTTCGTGATCTCATGGACCAGCCCATGCCAGAGCTCCCTGTTGGCCATCACCACCCCCAGCTCCTTCAGAGTCAAGCCAGTCACTTCAAGGAGGCAACTGTATACTATTTATAAATGTATATAATTAAGTTCTGATTTTTAAATGAAGCCCATTCTTGAGATGATGCAGTTTTGAGCAGAGGAGCCATAAAGGAGGAGGCATTATTCTGTTCTTTGCTAACCATTCACCTTTTCAGATGCGTACTCCCATCCCTGTATCAGGCCAACTTGTGTTCTATCAGGCAAACTTTCAGAAACATGTACAAAAGAGTCTTTCATCACAGGTCCAAATTAGCTGCCAGTGCAAAATCCTGTTTAGGAGCTCATAGTTTGAGATTAGCAGCGACCTTTCTTATCAATTCAAAATTACAAAGAACAATGGAAGAGAAAAAAGATTTAATTAGATACAAGTAAACTTAAAATATCTGATTTTTATACTGCACTGCAAGATTTTACCTTATATAATATGTATCATGTGGAAATATATTTATTTTAAAGAATGTTTCAAAGTGAATGTGTGTTTTACAATGTTGTAACCCACTTCAAGCCGTGAGGAAAAGCGGACAAAAAATGAAAGTACATATCTAACCATAATGCAACAGTATTGTTTTGGCTGGTCTCATTTAAATCTTGCATTTGTTTATTATTGTATGTGAATATGTCAGGAGAGATGTGTATGCGAAAAAGACATATAATTAATAACTACAAAATAAACAGATATGGGAGATCCAGCTATAACAACAAACCTTTTCATCACCCCTCTCTCTGTAAATATATTGTAATTGTGGCAACTGTAAAAACTTATTTAATTCATAATTGCATTAATAAGAAATATCAGGAATTTGTATATGTGCCTGTTCAATTTCATGGGCACTCAATGTCGCGACCCACAGAACACAGATTGTCTTATCATGTCTCAATGGCATGATACCAATGAGATTATTAATTTTAAGGTTTGCAGAAGTACTGAAGTTAAAATAAATGCTGTTTAAGATAGTTCTACATTTCCATTGACTTTTCAAGAGTGGCAAAGATTGCCAATTCCTTTGAATACTGACAGTAGCAATGAGTTATGCTGAATTTATTATTTCAATTAAGCTGCAGCTGCTGTGGAGGGAACTGTGTGTTCCTGTTGCTTCCTTATTTCTATTGTAATGATGCAGCTCAACAACAGTTAGAAACCATACTGAAGGCAGATGTCAGATTATGTATTTATTTCTGGTCTGTGGGCTTGATCCGATGCCCACTGAAGTAGAGCAGCATTTCCCATTCATTCTTTTGAGCCACAATTCTAGTGACTTGCAGTTATCATTGGTTTTCCTTCCACCATGAGTTTTCTCTTGTGGTTCATTAGCCTGGCACGGCCTGAAGAATACATACAAGCTGTCAGGTGCTTTGCACCACTTCTGCTCTTATCCTGTCCCACATGTCAGATAGCCAAAGATGTGGTACAGTAGATAGCCAAGGATGTGGTACAGCAGTACTCTTGGGCACAGGATATTAAGTTCTCCACCAAATATAAATTCCAGGATTCCACAGAATGGCAATCATAATCATTTGAGTGGTATCTAATTGCTATAAAGGCGTTTTTAGAAAAGCATGACCTTTTAGAGATCATAACCTTTTAGAGAAGAGCCAAAAACCCATTTGAGTAGAATCTTATTAAGTGGTATACAACCAAATGTAATTATGCAACGTAATTGGCTTCTGTTGTTAGACTGAATAACATATTGTCTCTGATCTGTTAAGAAACAAGAGCAATTCATGAGTAGCGTTTTTCAGTGGCCAAAAATATATCTACTCACCCATAGAATAACTTGTTTATATTATGCACTCAAGAGACAAAATAAAGTAGACTTTGGTAAAAAAATAACATATTTGGTTCACTCACAACCTTCATGTATTCAGCATACAAAGGTACACAACTCAGTCAGTTACAGATATGTTTGAGATAATTTCTGTGTCATCCAGTTAGAACATCTCTCTTACAATAAACAGCAGGCAAGTGTTTGCGAGTTTGCAATCTGAGCAGTTCCAAAGTCTAAAAGAAGTCTGTGCTTTGTGATTGTCCCAGAGCCAATCATGTGGTCTGCATCCCCTCCCACAACTTCTCAGGAAAACATAGAGCAAGGAAAGAAAGCTGCATACCAGTGCATACAATAAGTAAGCAACAGGATTATAGATAAACAAATGTATTTATTTATTTATTTATTTATCTATCACATTTTTATCCTGCTCTTTTCAGCCCGAAGGCGACTCAGGGCGGCATACACACTGGCAACAATTAGATGCCACAATATATATACACACATATCAGTTAAAAAAATTAATATCACACAATAAAAAGTCATATAAAACCAGCTAAAATTACTTGAGGAAGCTTGAAGAAGGTTGTAATTTCCAACAGACGTATTGAAGGCACACTCTTAGAGACAATAAACTAATCTTAGTACCTTCATTCAGATTCTAAGGGTGGATTCAATGTCTATTAATTTCTGGCTTGAGCCAAATTGTCATCTTGTTTGCATTGGTGGTGTGTAGAGAGGTGATAGAAAGTTAGGGCTGTCTCCAATCATTGAGGGTTTATTAGCCTGTGAGCATCAACATTGGCACTGACAATGATCTGGCTGGATTTCCTAAGAAATTAAATGTTTGATTTTTTCATCATGTTCTGCCTGATGCTGTAGGGCCATCCTAGAAAGCCTTGAATCCTTGAGGTTGCTAGGTAATTCTTCCAGCCTGCTTGCTGCATCCAGCCTTCTACCACCTTCCTACAAATAAACTGCTGGCACTATCTGCTTGTTCCACACATATAATGTATAACGTCTTCTGGATGTGGTTTTTAGCGTGCAATTACATTGCTGCATTCATAGAATGCGTGAGATGTTTAGGTGACGTTTTCTTCCAGTTGGAGCCTTCCTGTCACACTAGAACTTTATTTGGGACTCTAGCTTCCAAACTTTATGGGCAACATTGTAACTTTTCTAATCTTTTGCATTTTCCTATGTCTTCTTTCTTGTTTCTTGTTTCAGACGAGTCTGTTAAATAAAACAACAGAATAACTGGACAATGTCTGTAAATGGTAGGATAGCTCTGTTTGGAACCTTCCATTGTCGTTCCTACTTAGAATCATAGAGTCCTTGAGTTGGAAGAGAACTCATGGGCCATCCAATCCAACCCCCTACCATGAAGCAGGAAAATCGTATTCAAAGCACGCCCCAACAGATGGCCATCCAGCCTCTGTTTAAAAGCCTCCAAAGAAGGAGCCTCCACCACACTCCAGAGCAAAGAGTTCCACTGCTGAACAGTTCTTACAGTTAGGAAGTTCTTCCTCATGTTCAGGTGGAATCTCCTTTCCTGTGGTTTGAAGCCATTGTTCTGCATCCTGGTCTCCAGGGTAGCAGAAAACAAGCTTGCTCCCTCCTCCCTTAGGGTAGACCCATTAAATCAAGGGGACTTAGTGTTGATTTACCAAGTTCTCATTGATCTAATATGTTTAGTCTTCCTGGGGCTAGTGGTCAGATTTTAACCAATCTTCTTTTAAATATTTGGTTGGTAAGTGAGACAAATTATTCTAGAATCCCCCAGGCCACAAAATCTTCCTGATTTTACAACGTCAATGTATTTATTTTTAGACAACAGTCATCCAAACTGTAATTATTTCACAATGGCTTTGCATGATAATGTAATCCAATAAAATGGACTTGGTTCTTTATTCCCCTACTTCTTTCCTCAACTATTCTTCCCAGTCCCATTACCTGAATGACTTTTAAACTGATATTCCCGACTTAGACACTCATTCTGAATTTACCCACCACTTTGTCCTCTCTCTCTACTGTCCTCCATTCTTCCAGGTATTCTGTTGTTTCAATCTGTTTGAATTATTCATTTATTTGTTTGTTTATTTACAGTATTTCTATTCTGCCTGTCTCACCCTGAAGGGAACTCAGAGCGGATCACAGAACACATATACAGCAAACATTCAATGCTGTTAAACACTGATAAGACAGACAACTGTACATAGATGTAGGCTTTTCCCATCTTCAGCATCTTGGAGGCTGTTCTCCGTTCCGGCCACGGTGTGTTTGTGTGTGCTGTCCCTCCACTTTCCCTGCCAAGGGGCTTTGTTCATAAACTTTCTCCTTGATGGAATCACCAACGTTTTTTCTGACATTTCCTTATGGATGCCTAAATACCCTAAATACTTCTCCACTAATCAGTATCTATTTATCTATTCACATTGCTGTTTTTGAAATGGCTAGGTAGGTAGAAGCTGGGATAAAGGCCAGGAGCTCACCCTGACTCGGGCTTTGAAATGCCAACTTTTCAGTTGGCAAGATTTACTGCAACTTGCGGTTAACCTGCTGTGTGAAAGCTGTTCTCCCTCTCCCCTCAACTTAAACATATCAAATACGATAGCTGGTAAATTGCTGTGGTGGAGGTGCATCCCTTGCTCCTCTTTCCTCTGCTCAACATATCTGGTGTATCACATTGCTTTATCATTCTCCCATTGTCAGCACTTAAAGGAGGATTAGAGGTTTCTCAATACCAGTTATAACTCCTACATCATTCAACAGCTCTCTAGTCTGTATTTTAATGCTGACTCTCTTTTATATTCCTCCACACGCCAGCTATTTGTGGTGACTCTGGGAAGGATGTGGTTCACCAAAAGCAATATTCTTTTAACTTTGCCCCCAAATGCTCTATTAATCTCTCTTCATCTTAAACACCAGGAATCATTTTCCACCTTCTCTTCAGTATCTATTTTTAGCAAATAAAAGCTTTCCTTCTGCTTTGTTACCCATTTCCCTTTGTATTGCTGGGACATAAGAGATCTCCAAGTTGCAGCAAATCCTCTAATGACATCTAAATGGAAAAAGAGAAACTATCTGGAAAAAGAGAAATTGAATTCTGATAGGAAATTGGAGGAATAAACTACAAGCATTACTTTGCCATTCTCATAGTGACTGATAAGTGTTTGTTGTTTTTATGGCAATCTAATCAGGCATTTTTCTTGACAAAATTTCTTCAGAGCAGGTTTGCCAGTCTTGCTTGCCCACGGTCAACCAATGGGCTTTAATGGCTGGGCATAGATTTGAACATTGTCCCCCAGAATCGACTCCCATGCTCAAACCATTATACCATGCTGGCCTTCAGTGATGGATGTAAGTCTGTGTAAGTCATTTTGTGGACTTCATTGGGGTTACAATTTTTGTTCACATTGCACAATGACCAAACTCCAGGGTGAGAGAAAGAAAGAATGCTTGTCTGTTTTGGTGCTAAATTTGTAAATACAGTAATAACTACATAACGTTACCATGTATTGAACTGCTTTTTCTGTTGATTTTTTGTAAAACATGATGTTTTGGTGCTTAATTTCTAAAATCATAACATAATCATAATGTAATTTGATGTTTAATAGTTTTTTCCTTAATCCCTCCTTGTTTTCCAACATTTTCGCTTATCTAACATTCTGCCGACCTGTTTATGTTGTATAAACAAAACTCTACTGTATCTGGATTCACTAGAAGAGCAATATTTTTTCCTGGAAACTATGGAGTAAGAAGTGCTTTAAAGCCTAAAAGAGGGTCTTTTACTATTTAAATGATTGTAGTTGAGTATTATTGCAGCAACAGAATGGAAGTGAAGATGGATTTTCCCCCCGGTATAGACAATTCCTGGGAGAGTGTTGCAAACATCATTTCCCATCATTGACCTGTAGCACTTTGGAAATACTTCAACTGGAGTACTTCCAGGCTGTAAAGATGAGTTTTAGTGAAATGGCACATCAGTTGTATCTTTGATAGAAGAGCACCAGCATCATAGATATGTCTGATAATGCAGATTTTCAGTCAATGGCCATAATTACTATATAGCCCTACCCACATGGACAAATTGGATTTTTATTGTACTACTAGGGAAGCACCTGTTAGAGACATTTGTGGGATTTCCTGTTTTATTGGGTAAACTTACGTAAACACTTGGCTTTGGGCACTATACAGTTTCCTGGGTTGGGGGTAAGTAGGGACAGAATACCATTTTCTCCTCCAACTCAGGCAGCAAAATATCTGGTGCCTTGGCCCAATGACTGGAGCAGAGATGTGAAGAGTGGTTACTGAGTATACAAAGCTGGCCCTCTTTGTTTGTGAGAAAAAATTAGGGAAATCCTACCAAGGATCATATCATAGCATGTTTGAAATCCTGATTAGTTGCTATGCTATCAAATATGGAGGGCAAATGTGAACCAGTAACACTTGAACGACTGTGTGTCTGGTTGACTGAAACAGTGTGTCTGGCTGACTGAAACGGATATGACATTTAGATCTACACAAATAGATCCCAGTCACATCTGATGCATTCTGAGGAAGGCCATGCCACACTCTTAAACTAATGCATGCTGTGTATAAAATATGTTGCCTAAAGAACATTTATTGTTATTAGTATGAATGACTTCTATTAATGTTGCTTATTAAATTGGCAGGTTTTGAATTATCTTAAATTAATAAGAATGCAGTGAATTTGTCAGGGAACAGATCTCTTCCACGTCTTCTCTTAGAAAACACATGTTCTAGGACCTACATTTGTTGAGATTCCATGAATGTGGGGATTGAAAAACATTCCCTTATAGCAGTGGTTCTCAACCTTCCCAATGCCGTGACCCCTTAATACAGTTCCTCATGTTGTGGTGACCCCCAACCATAACATTATTTTTGTTGCTACTTCATATCTGTAATTTTGCTACTGTTATTAATTGTAAAATAAATATCTGATATACGGGATATTGTCATTTGGGAGTTGTAGTTTCTGGTATTTATAGTTCACCTATAATCAAAGAGCATTCTGAACTCCACCAATAATGGAATTGGACCAGTCTTGGAACACAGAACTCCCATGACCAACAGAAAATACTGGAAGAGCTTGGTGGACATTGACCTTGAGTTTTGGAGTTGTAGTACACCTACATCCAGAGAGCACTGTGCACTGAAAAAAATTATGTATCTGGACCAAACTTGGCATGAATACTCAATATGCCCAAATGTGAACACTGGTGGAGTCTCGGGGAAAATAGACCTTTCTGCAAATGGTCTTCTGGTCAGATTTCCCCCAGCTAAGGGTCCTTTCACCCTGCACATATAGCACTATGGTTCCACTTCAGTGGCCTTAGCTGCATCTTAAGGAATCCTGGGATTCTTAGTTTTGGGAGAATATGTAGTTTTCTCTGCCAGTGTACTCTGTAAACCTCAAGATTCCATAGGATGCAACCAAGACATTTGAATCATAGCACTATAATTGTATAAGGTGAAAGGATCCCTGAGTTCATCTGTTTGGAATGTGAAATTATGGTATTTTAAACAACTTGCTTAGAGCCTTTTCAGGCAATAATCAGCCTGGAGACAAGAAGGCAAGTGGTTAAGCAGATTTGTCTGCTTTTTTATTCTTCCCAGCAAATGTCCCCAGCATTACTGCCATGCAAGAAAACAGAGAGATGAGGACCCTATGTTCTTTTTATAAGATTTAGCTTTGCCCTTAGAAACATTAAGTACTAAGTAGCCTCTAAGTTTAGAGCCTAACTTTTGAAAATCAAAGAACATTGTGGTTTATTTTGGAAAGACTACCATGGAGAGGAAACTGCTTACCTGTAGGAAAATAATAAAGTTTGATGAAAAAGGCTGAAATGTTAATGATTTCTTAGTAATTTATTGAGAAAGGCAAGAGATGAAAACAAACTGAGCTAATTAAGCATGCTTGTGCTGTTCAGATATAATAGGATCAGCAAGTATAAAAGCATCAAAACAGAGATTTGGAGGCAATAAGAACTCAAAAGAGAGGCAAGAAAGACTCCCTCAACACCTTCATGGCATGAAGTGTGACTGTGGACAACGAAGTTTACCTGGCTGCTTCTGCCTTCTCGGTAACAACATAGGATGAATAAGTATATTGTGGAAATAAGGAATTTTTGGGGGGCATCATATTATCTCCCACCATGGCCAGAATTCACAGAGGGACGTATGCTTAGACAAGTCATATTACATAAGCAGGAACAAAAAGTCACCATGGTGCATTGGACATCAGAAGGGGAGTTGTTGTTGTTCATTCGTTCAGTCGTCTCCGACTCTTCGTGACCTCATGGACCAGCCCACGCCAGAGCTCCCTGTTGGCCGTCACCACCCCCAGCTCCTTCAAGGTCAGTCCAGTCACTTCAAGGATGCCATCCATCCATCTTGCCCTTGGTCGGCCCCTCTTCCTTTTGCCTTCCACTTTCCCCAGCATAATTGTCTTCTCTAGGCTTTCCTGTCTCCTCATGATGTGGCCAAAGTACTTCAACTTTGTCTCTAGTATCTTTCCCTCCAGTGAGCAGTCGGGCTTTATTTCCTGGAGGATGGACTGGTTGGATCTTCTCGCAGTCCAACGCACTCTCAGCACTTTCCTCCAGCACCACAGCTCAAAAGCATCGATCTTCCTTCGCTCAGCCTTCCCTAAGGTCCAGCTCTCACATCCGTAGGTGACTACAGGGAATACCATGGCTTTGACTAGGCGGATCTTTGTTGCCAGTCTGATGTCTCTGCTCTTTACTATTTTATCGAGACTGGACATTGCTCTCCTCCCAAGAAGTAAGCGTCTTCTGATTTCCTGGCCACAGTCTGCATCTGCAGTAATCTTTGCACCTAGAAATACAAAGTCTGTCACGGCCTCCACGGTTTCTCCCTCTATTTTCCAGTTGTCAATCATTCTTGTTGCCATAATCTTGGTTTTTTTGACGTTTAGCTGCAACCCAGCTATTGCGCTTTCTTCTTTCACCTTGATTAGAAGGCTCCTCAGCTCCTCCTCGCTTTCGGCCATCAGAGTGGTGTCATCTGCATATCTGAGGTTGTTAATGTTTCTTCCAGCAATTTTCACCCCAGCTTTGCATTCATCAAGCCCCGCACATCGCATGATGTGTTCTGCATACAAGTTAAAAAGGTTGGGTGAGAGGATGCAGCCTTGCCGTACGCCTTTCCCAATCTTGAACCAGTCTGTTGTTCCGTGGTCAGTTCTTACTGTTGCTTCTTGGTCCTTGTACAGATTCCTCAGGAGAGAGACAAGGTGGCTTGGGATTCCCATCCCACTAAGAACTTGCCACAATTTATTATGATCCACACAGTCAAAGGCTTTAGAATAGTCAATGAAGCAGAAGTAGATGTTTTTCTGAAACTCCCTGCTTTTCTCCATTATCCAGCGGATATTGGCAATTTGGTCTCTCGTTCCTCTACCTTTTCTAAACCCAGCTTGAACATCTGGCAACTCTCGCTCCATGTATTGCTGGAGTCTTCCTTGCAGGATCTTGAGCATTACCTTACTGGCATGAGAAATAAGGGCCACTGTACGGAAGTTGGAGCAGTCTTTCGCATTTCCCTTTTTTGGTATGGGGATATAAGTTGATTTTTTCCAGTCTGATGGCCATTCTTGTGTTTTCCATATTTGCTGGCAAATGGAATGCATCACCTTGACAGCATCATCTTTTAAGATTTTAAACAGTTCAGCTGGGATCCCGTCGTCTCCTGCTGCCTTGTTGTTAGCAATGCTTCTTAAGGCCCATTCAACCTCACTCCTCAGGATGTCTGGTTCTAATTCATTCACCACACCGTCAAAACTATCCTCAATATTATTATCCTTCCTATACAGATCTTCTGTATAGTCTCGCCACCTTCTCTTGATCTCTTCAGCTTCTGTTAGGTCCCTGCCATCTTTGTTTCTTATCATGCCAATTTTTGCCTGAAATTTACCTCCAATGTTTCTAATTTTCTGGAAGAGGTCTCTTGTCCTTCCTATTCTGTTGTCTTCTTCCACTTCCATGCATTGCTTATTTAAAAATAGTTCCTTATCTCTTCTGGCTAACCTCTGGAATTGCGCATTTAACTGGGCATATCTCCCCTTATCCCTGTTTCCTTTTGCTTTCCTCCTTTCTTGGGCTACTTCCAGTGTCTCAGCAGACAACCATTTTGCCTTCTTGGTTTTCTTTTTCTTTGGGACGTACTTTGTTGCTGCCTCCTGAACAATGTCTCGGACTTCTGTCCATAGTTCTTCTGGGACTCTGTTTACTAAATCTAGTCCTTCAAATCTGTTCTTCACTTCCACTGTATATTCGCTAGGAATGTTAGTGAGATCATATCTAACTGGTCTGTGTATTTTCCCTGATCTCTTTAGTTTTATTCTAAATTGGGCAGTAAGAAGTTCGTGATCTGAACTACAGTCAGCCCCAGGTCTTGTTTTCACCGACTGGATGGATGTCCGCCACCTTTGGCTGCAAAGGATGTAGTCAATCTGATTTCGGTGTTGACCGTCTGGAGAGGTCCATGTGTAAAGCCGTCTTTTAGGTTGTTGGAAGAGAGTATTCGTTATACACAGCGAGTTTTCCTGGCAAAATTCTATCAGCCTGCGTCCCGCTTCATTTTGTTCTCCCAGACCATACTTGCCTGTGATCCCTGTTGTCATTTGACTTCCCACCTTGGCATTCCAGTCTCCTGTAATGAAAATAATGTCTCTTTTTGGTGTATTATCCAGTAGTTCCTGCAGATCCTCATAGAACTGATCTACTTCTGCTTCTTCAGCAGCTGTGGTTGGGGCATATATTTGGATCACTGTAATGTTGAAAGGCTTTCCTTGCACTCGAATTGAGATCATTCTGTCATTTTTTGGGTTGTATCCAAGCACCGCTTTAGCGAATTTCTTATTAATTATGAAGGCTACTCCATTTCTTCGATGTTCCTCTTGTCCGCAGTAGTAGATCTGGTGGTCATCTGATGTGAAGTGGCCCATTCCAGTCCATTTCAGTTCGCTGACCCCCAGAATGTCTATCTTTAGTCTTGACATCTCACCAATAACAACATCCAATTTGCCCTGGCTCATAGATCTTACATTCCAGGTTCCTATGGTGTGTTGATCTTTAGAGCATCGGATTCGTCGTTCACCTCCAGTACCGTCGGCCGCTAGCCTTCCTTTCGGCTTTGAGCTAGCTGCGTCATCACATCTGGGGCTAGTTGAACTTATCCTCTGCTCCTCCCCAGTAGCATTTTGGCCATCTTCCGACCTGGGAGTCCCATCTTCCAATGGCATACCGACATATCTCTGGTTGTACTGATCCATTTAGTTTTCTTGGCAAGGATACTGGAGTGGTTTGCCATTGCCTTCCCCAGGGATCACGCTTGGTCTGACCTCTCTGCCACAACCGTCCCGTCTTGGGTGTCCCTTCACGGTTTCGCTCATGACATCATTGAGGTGCTCAAGCTCCAGCGCCCCGACAAGGCGGCGATCCTTTGCTGGAGAAGGGGAGTTGAGTAGACAGCAAATATTGCATTCTATACTTTTGAAGAGCCATTGCGGCATAGTGGTTTGAGCTCTGGACCAGGGTTCAAAAACCCACTTGACCATGGAAATCCACTTTGATCAAATCACATTCACTCAGTCTCAGAGAAAGACAAATATTGCAAAAACACAAAAACAAAATGCCTTAAGGTCAGCATAAGTCAGAAAATCACTTGAGGGAACACAAAAATAATCACATCCTATACTTTGTGCTGCATTTGTGCATCATGCATTGCAGAATGATAGCCAGTCATGATGGGGACGAGGGACAGGGCCTTCTCGGTGGCGGCACCTCGGCTCTGGAACTCTCTCCCACTGGAGATTAGATCTGCCCCTTCTCTCCTGACTTTTAGAAAACTGGTGAAAACCTGGCTCTGGAATTTAGCATTTGATGAGTGAGTCAATAACTCCTGACCACACGGACGGATGGCGATGAATTGTGACTTCATTTTGACAACTTGGCATTATGTAATTATATGATCATATTTTAATGTTTTAGTGAATTATGGGATGTGATGTTTTAAACTATTGTTTATGAATCTTTATGTTTATGAACTGGACTGAGTCCCTCTGCGGAGGTTGAGAAGACCGGTATATAAAAGTTCTAAATAAATAAATAAATAGTAAATGGTCATGTGTTGCACAATGTAACTATTCTGCATAGGGTTGTGCTGCTCTGGTATATATCCACATTTGAGTATTTACACTACGTTGAGAGGATGCTGGACTAAGTCCATGGGGTCTAAAGCTTTCAGCCTTTAGTCTCACAACAATCCTGTGAAGTTGTTCAAGCTTAAAGATTTGTGGAAGATAGGACATAACTCAGTTATAGCTCACATACCGTGCTCCCAAAAAGGTCTAATCAATGACATCTCCTGCTGAAGAAATCAAATAGCCTATAGTGGGAAATACAGAGACACTGGAGTGCTGCTGCCAATAAAAGCTTCTTGAATAAAATGTACAGTGAGCCCTTAGCATTCACGGGGGTTTGATTCCAGGACCCCTGTGGATGCCAAACCCTGTGGAGACTCATGTCCCACTATATACATTGCTATAGCAAATGGTACACCTTATATAAAATGGGGGGGGGGGGATATCAAGGTTTATTATTTGGATCCCACCTGCCCTTTTCAAGCCACAATTGGTTGACTCTGTGAATACAGAATCTGTGGATAAAGAGGGACAACTGTATTTGGATGTATGTGATAAATATCTATGCTGGATAATTTAATCCTCTAAGAGTCATAGCTAGAGGGGTATGTTGCCCTTGGCATAACGTGGTTGTTCCAGTGTGCCTTCCCAGAATAATGAATCCTCAGCACTTTGTCCTCTAAAGCACTTTATATCGATTTAGGTATGTTCGTATGTCTTTACCACACCCACTTCCTTATCTCATCCATGACCAGCATCATTTTATATTTTTAATTACATTTGGCCCAGCCATAGATTTTAAAGTGTTTTGTATTATTGTCAATGCTTATGTTATTGTCTGTGTGATTTATTTTTAAATGCATGTATTGTTATTGTTATTGCTTGTATTGTTGTATTGTGGGCTCGGCCTCATGTAAGCCGCACCGAGTCCCTTGGGGAGATGGTAGCGGGATACAAATAAAGTATTATTATTATTATTATTATTATTATTATTATTATTGGCATAAGCTGCTAGGGCACATCTTGGAAACCTTTAATCCTATAGAAGTTTTTGGACAGTTGCTGTGAGTTTTCCGGGCTGTATGACCATGTTCCATAAACATTTTCTCTTGACTTTTCACCCACATCTATGGCAGGCATCCTCAGAAGCCTCACAACCTCTGAGGATGCCTGCTATAGATGTGGGTGAAACGTCAAGAGAGAATGCTTCTGGAACATGGCCATACAGCCCGGAAAACTCACAGCAACCCAGTGATTCTGGCCATGAAAGCCTTCGACAATATATTGGACAGTTGTTCCCAAGAACCCCAGTCAATCTGGCCAGTGGCTCAAAAATATCTGAAAGACTAGAAATTCTTCATCCCTGTGCTAGTTTTTGTTATGTTATGTGAAGTTAAACCCTTTTTTCCATTGCACTACTATGGGGTTTCAAACAATATTGTTAGAGTGCAAAGGGATAGTCAGACAACATTTGTTGCGGTAGGGCTGATTTGTAACATTAGATTGTGTTTACCTAGCTCGCAATGCATTCTGCCTTTCCACATCCTCTGTTTGCCATTTCCCAAAGTGTCCTAGCCACTGGAATTTCTACAACCAAGTACTATCTTTTCTTTTCTTAAGCAGTTTTGTGACTTCACTTCAATTTGTCCGATGTGAAATCAAAAGACATCTATATTTCTTGTTTGCCATAAATACTCTGATTCTATCATTATAAAATATATTTCTTGTTCTCCAGAAATACACTTGATTCTATTCACTGTAAAGTAACACCTGTTCCTTCTGTTGAAAGACTTCCAGAAGATCACTGTTTTTCCTCCAAACAGAACCCAGACGGGTTGTTGTGAGTTTTCGGTGTTGTATGGCTATGTTCCAGAAGCATCTCACCTGACGTTTTGCCTGCATCTATGGCAGGCGTCCTCAGAGATTGAGACCTCACAACCTCTGAGGATGCCTGCCATAGATGTGGGCAAAACGTCAGGAGAAAATGCTTCTAGAACATGGCCATACAGCTTGGAAAACTCACAGCAACCCAGTGATTCCGGCCATGAAAGCCTTCGACAATACATAGAACCCAGATGAATAGAGACTGAACACAGTCTCTGTGATCCTTCCAGTATAATTTAATTTTACACCTGGGATTACATAATTGCCAGTCCTTTGTATATTTCCTCGGAAGAAGGGGGCAATTCTGGAAAGGAGTAGTAGTTTAAAACAGTATTGAAACTACATGTTACAATGTGCTGTAATGAAGAGCAATCATGTAGCTAAGTGAGGCAGTCTTGCACAATATGGTATTTGTGTGAGAGATTATTTTAACAATAAATTAGGCTTGACTGTCTTGTTTGAAATAGTACTCTCCGTGCTGTAAATTGTTTTTCTATCTCTTTTTGAAACAAGTATAGGCCTTGCCCATTTTTGAGAGGGATAGCTAGCCCAAAGGAGACATCATGATTCTGTTTGATGGGATTCTAACCTCTTAGCAAAACGTTGGGCAGCAAGCACTTTCACAGAAGCTAATAACCTAAATCATGCTCACTGCTGTTGGATGTTTAATTAGGAATTTAATATGTGCAACTTAATTACCTCATGAACTTTATTACAGCCTGAAGCCATCTTCTCCCTCGGGCAGCAGTCTTGTCAGATTTCAGAAGCAGAGAAATGCTGAGGCCGAGCCACTGCTTGAATCAAAGGCATTGACGGAAAGCCTTCATGCTTCAAGAGGGGATTCAATAGATGGCATGCTTCCCAGACATGCTTATTTATATAATGCTACGAAGTGGCCTTGCACAGCGTGAGGATCTGCTTGGCTGCAGGAGGAGCCAAGTTTGGGCGGGTGAGATGGAAAGCTGAGATCCTCAGCCACTTGTGGCACTTCTCTCAGGAGTTGGGGGATTGAAATCTGACGTTTGGGCCAAATTCCACTGTAACCAATTCCAGTTCTTTTGCCTAGTTAAAATTCTGTTGAAATTCCAGCTGGAATCTGTTACTACTCTCTGCTTCCCAACACTATTGAGCAACATAATGCCAAGGTCTGTTTACACTACAGAACTTGGCATTCCCCGAACTGGCCCAAGCACCTGGAATCACATATGAAGTGCTTTGTGTTAGCAGCACACAAAGATGGTGCTAACCTTTCCCAGACTTTCTTTCTGCCTGAAATTATTAACATTATTATTCTAGTGTTATGGAGCCAATTAGACTCCACCCATCTCATGGTGCTTTACCTACTCTTCAAAATGGCACATGTACACACAAATATAAAGCCGCTCTGAGTTCCCCTCGGGATGAAAAGAGCATGGTAAAAATATAGTAAATAAATAAACAAAGCTTTCTTGTTCAACCATTTTTACAAAATCCTAACATTTATGGGCCTTTTTGCATTTAAAGGCCTCTAAAGCAGCAGTGAAGATCAGTTGTAAATGCAACAAAAAATTGAAAAGCCTCATCTAAACAATAGCACAGTCACCCACAAAGGCACCAACAAAATAGCAAAAATAGTTGACAAACATTAAGAGCCAACTGACATGAGTAAGGCATGACAGGTTTTCAAAAGTGTAGCAGGGAAAGGCTTAAGCAAACTACATGAGTGTAGGAGTTCCAAAGGCCAGGAGTCACTACTGAAGGGCTATGACATTGATCTTATTGATCCATCTACCACAGTGCTCTTCTGATCAGTAACCTTTTTTGCTCATTAGAAAAACAATGTTAGAGAAAGTTAAAGCAGAAATCAATGATGCTTTGTTGGAAAATGGTAAAATGAGGCAACTTGTACAAAAGTATGTTTTGTTGAAATCAACAAGACCTTCAAGTAAAGAGCTCTGGGAAAGAGGCACTCTAGACAGCTCCTATACCAGATATCACTGTATGAATATTGTCTTCTGGTGCTTCTGGTGTGAGAGAATTGGCCGTCTGCAAGGGCGTTGCCCAAGGGACACCCAGGTGATTGATGTTTACCATCCTTGTGGGAGGCTTCTTTCATGTCCCTGCATGGGGAGCTGGAACTGACAGAGGGAGCTCATCCATGCTCTCCCTGGATTCGAACCTCCGACCTGTCGGTCTTCAGTCCTGCCAGCACAAGAGTTTAACCCACTGCGCCACCGGGGGCTCCTATTGCTGCTCCTGAAGGTTCAATAGTTTATTTTTTAGATTTCAGAATCTCATTTAGTGTTTAACAAATGGAAAATATCAGTTTTTTAGACCCAGAAATTGAATTCCAGCTACTTCAGGGGAAGGGGGTTGTTTTTTTTGGGGGGGGGACAGCCCCCTGAAGTGTTCTGGGGGCTGTCCCCAGACCTTCCACAGTTGCCCATCCCATCTATGAGGCACCAACCATTGAGCTACAGATACTGTATCTTGGAAGGAAGAGCATCCCACGTATGGGACTATCCCACCAGGACAGGGAAGTGATGATCATAATTTCCACCTTCTACTAGCATCCTATTGTGTCATCATTGTAAATGGGGGGATTTGTTCTGGAGAGTTTGAAACAGTGTGGATGCCTATAGAAGGAATCACAGAAGTTGCCTCTCCCCATTTCTAGTGATGGGACCCTTTGCTTGATCCCGCCCCCGTCCCTGGAATATAAAGGGCCCTCTGGACTGGAAAAGCCCCACTCGAACCCAAGGCATGGAACATTCCAGAGAGACTCACAGGCAGATCCCATCCGAGCCCAGACCTGCTAAGCTTTGCAGATCTCTTCCTTTCAGAGTAGCCTGTAGCTGATTTAAAATCTGTTTAGTTATTCTGTCGTATTATTACATAAATAGCTGCTGGCGAGATGAGTCTGTCTTAAGTCAACAGATGGGAGAAACATTCTCACCGGAATGTCACTGCCCATTTTGCAATGTGCCAACTAGACAAAACCTGAGGAAGCAGACTGGCATTGACAAAGAATCACAGGATGTATTCCTGAGACATCATTAGGGGCCAAAGAGAAGTCGATGGGAAGCACACTCTGCAGCTGCCTCATAGTAACCACTGTGTGCCTTCTTTCAGATATTGACCAAGTAAAATAATTTGTTCACCACTGAAAGTCCAGATTTTCTAGCCTAACAAGTAAGGAGCATTGTATGGAAGGAAAAAGCAGGACTTTGTCATACAAAGGTAGTACACTGGCATAGAAGCAGAAATGTCACCTATGGTGTTGGATGCTAACGTACAACACTGTGTAAAAGCCATTCGGTCTGTCACCTCCCTGTGACAAACCTGTCTTTGCTCTTCAAAGACATCATCAATAGCCCCTGATTGCACTATGGTTTGGCAGCTTAACTTGTGAATGTCCATGATTTTTTTTCTGTGCTGGCAAGCTGGTACAAAAATGACGTCAGAGGGCAGAATTTTATTTTTCTGAGAGAGAGAGAGAGAGAGAGAGAGAGAGAGAGAGAGACCGACTGACCGACTTCAACATGGAAGCCTGACAGACAATTATGAACAGTATTTGTTGAATTCTTTCCCTTTCCTCCACTGAACAATTCAACTGCTCCACTGTAACAACAGAAGTCTATCAGTATCTTTAGTTTAAAACTAAGGCACCTTCTACACTGCGTTAGAATCCAGATTATCAAAACAGATATTGCAAATGATCTGTTTTTAACTGGATTATATGAGTCTACACTGCTATACAATCCAGTTCAAAGCAGACAATCTGGATTTTTATGGCAGTGTAGAAAGGGCCTACGAAAGACACAGATAAATGGTCCTGACAATCTGGAAGTGTATGCAATATCTGGACATTAGATAAAAATAAAAACAAAACCCAGTTCCCATTTTAGTTTCTGAAGGAAGGTTTCATCTGAGTGAAACTTTGGTAAACTCCTTGAGTTTTACCACTTGGGGGAACCATCCATGTTAAGAGCGAAAGGGCCCAGGTTCAGTCATCACTGGAATTTCCACGAAGGCTGGGAAAGATTCCTACCTTGAAATTCTGAAGTGCCATTAACATTCAGCACTAATCGTTTACACAATGTAAGTTTCCAAGTCTCTACTATGGGCTTTTTGGAATCAAAAAAATGGGTTCTTGTAGGTTTTTTCAGGCTATATGGCCATGGTCTAGAGGCATTCTCTCCTGTGTGAGTGGGTGAGCTGCCCAATCAAAAAATGTGTCATATCCAGGTACCACTTTGCACAAGACTTTTTCCTCAGACTACAAAATGAGATCAGATGAAGCTATGAGCCACTCTGCACCTCCCACAACACAAAGGGCCACTGAATGGCTGAGGGATGCAGTTAGGAGACCTGTGTTGTGCCATTGCTTTCCCACATCTCTCTCTTCTGGACCTCTACAAAACTACAGTGGTGGTGCTTTATGCTCAGCTATAAAGGAAAAGTTTTCCCCCGACATTAAGAGTAGTTGTGTCTGACTCTGGTGGGTGGTGCTCATTTCCATTTCTAAGCCCAAGAGTCAACGTTGTCTGCAGACAACTTCCAATGTCATGTGGCCGGCATGACTGTATGGAGTGGCGTTACCTTTCTGCAGAAGCGGTACCTATTGATCTACTCACATTTGCATGTTTTCGAACTGCTAGGTTGGCAGAAGCTGGACCTAACAGCGGGAGCTCACCCCACTCCCTGGATTCGAACCACCAACTTTTCGGTCAGCAAGTTCAGCAGCTCAGCGGTTTAACCCACTGCGCCACCAAACGTATGCCTTGCAGTATCATTGGTTCCTACATGAATCAACATGAGGGGAGGACGGTGATAGGGCTTGAGGAGCCTGGTGAGTATCACTCAGAGGCTCACCAGGCTCCTCAAGCCCTATCACCGTCCTCCCCTCATGTTGATTCATGTAGGAACCAATGATACTGCAAGGCATACGTTTCAAAAGATCACAAATTATTTTCGAGCTCTAGGAGCAAAGCTAAAAGAATGTAATGTACAGGTGGTCTTTTCATCCCTCCTCCCTGTTGTAAGACACGGACCCACAAGAGCCAGAAAAATAGTACAGGTCAATAACTGGCTTAGAAAATGGTGTCAGGAGGAACGCTTTGGCTTCCTCGACCATGGCCTGCTTTTCCAGGGGGATGGCCTACTGGCAAGGGATGGTGTGCATCTCACACAAGTAGGAAAACACCTTTTTGCTCACAGACTCGCAAACCTCATTAGACGCACTTTAAACTAGGTCCACCGGGGGAGGGGGACAACAGCCTTGCGAACACTACTTTACCCATAATGTCTGGGAATCGCCAGAAGGCTAAACGGAGGGCTGCACAAACACAACAAGGACCAAGTACCAAAAGCACAATAATCCCAATTAAACAGCTCAAGGGAAGATCTCAGGGGCTCACATGTCTTTACACTAATGCACAGAGCATGGGAAATAAACAAGACGAACTCCAACTTTTAGCACAACACCACAAATATGATATCATAGGGATCACTGAAACCTGGTGGGATGACTCCTATCGCTGGAATGTAGATATCGAGGGGTATAACCTCTTTCACAGAAACTGAACAAAGGGGAGAGGAGGCGGAGTAGCCTTATATGTCAAAAACTCTTATGCTGCAGAAGAGATTCAAGACAGCAATCTGGGAAACCAGCTTGAAATCATCTGGATAAGAATCAAGGGAACTGGGACTCAAAAAGATGTCGTTGTAGGCGTCTACTGCAGACCCCCAAGCCAGGAGGAAGAACTTGATGAAGTCTTCTGCCAACAGTTGACCAAACAGGCACAGAGAAGAGATGTAGTAGTCATGGGCGATTTCAACTATCCCGATATTTGCTGGAAAACAAACTCGGCCAAGAGCACAAGGTCCAACAAATTCCTCGCTTGCCTTGCAGACAATTTCATGGTCCAGAAGGTAGAAGAGGCAACAAGGGGATTGGCTACTCTTGATCTCATCCTAACAAATGCGGAGGACCTGATCGATGCGGTCGAAGTAGTAGGATCCTTAGGGGCAAGTGACCATGTGCTCCTGCAAATTGAGGTACAAAGGAAGGCTGAAACTAAGACAAGTCAAACCCGCATTTTGGACTTTAGGAGAGCTGATTTCCAAAAAATGAAGGAAACGCTGAGCAGCATTCCGTGGACACAGATACTAAAAGACAAGGGAGTTACAGATGGATGGGAATTTCTCAAGAGTGAAATACTCAAGGCACAATTGCAAACTGTGCCAACAAAGAGAAAAAATAGGACAAGTGCAAAGAAGCCAGAATGGATGTCCAAAGAACTTCTAACTGTGCTAAGACACAAAAGAGACATGAACAAGAAGTGGAAAAAGGGAGAAATCACTAAAGAATTCAAACAAATAGCCAACACCTGCAGGGAAAAGGTCCGCAAGGCTAAAGCAAAAAACGAGCTCAGACTTGCCAGGGACATTAAAAACAATAAAAAAGGCTTCTATTCTTATGTCAGTAGAAAAAGGAAAAACAAGGAGGTGATAGGACCTCTTCGAGGAGAAGATGGGGCAATGCTGACAGGGTATAGGGAAAAGGCAGAACTACTTAATGCCTTCTTTGCCTCGGTCTTCTCACAAAAAGAGAGTCTTCAACCTCAGCAAGATGGAGTGGATGAGGGATTGGAGGACATCCAACCCCAAATTGGGAAAGAAGTCGTCCAGGAATACCTGGCCGCTCTTAATGAGTTCAAGTCCCCAGGGCCAGATCAACTACACCCCAGAGTATTGAAGGAACTAGCGGAAGTCATTTCGGAACCATTGGCAACCATCTTTGAGAGTTCTTGGAGAACGGGAGAAGTTCCAGCAGATTGGAGGGCCAATGTGGTCCCAATCTTCAAGAAGGGAAAAAAGGATGACCCAAACAACTACCGTCCGATCAGCCTCACGTTGATACCGGGCAAGATTCTGGAAAAGATTGTTAAGGAAGTGGTCTGCAAACACTTAGAAACAAATGCAGTCATCGCTAATAGTCAACATGGATTTATCAAAAACAAGTCATGACAGACTAATCTGATCTCTTTCTTCGATAGAGCTACAAGCTGGGTAGATGCGGGGAATGCCGTGGATGTAGCATACCTGGATTTCAGTAAGGCCTTCGACAAGGTCCCCCATGACCTTCTGGCAAACAAACTAGTCCAATGTGGGCTAGGCAAAACTACGGTGAGGTGGATCTGTAATTGGTTAAATGGACGAACCCAGAGGGTGCTCACTAATGCTTCCTCTTCATCTTGGAAAGAAGTGACAAGTGGAGTGCCGCAGGGTTCCGTCCTGGGCCCGGTCCTGTTCAACATCTTTATTAATGACTTAGATGAAGGGCTAGAAGGCATGATCATCAAGTTTGCAGACGACACCAAACTGGGAGGGATAGCCAATAGTCCAGAGGACAGGAGCAGAATTCAAAACGATCTTGACAGATTAGAGAGATGGGCCAAAACTAACAAAATGAAGTTCAACAGTGACAAATGCAAGATACTCCACTTTGGCAGAAAAAATGAAATGCAAAGATACAGAATGGGTGATGCCTGGCTCAAGAGCAGTACGTGTGAAAAAGATCTTGGAGTCCTCGTGGACAACAAGTTAAACATGAGCCAACAACGTGATGTGGCGGCAAAAAAAGCCAATGGGATTTTGGCCTGCATCAATAGGAGCATAGTGTCTAGATCTAAGGAAGTAATGCTACCCCTCTATTCTGCTTTGGTTAGACCACATCTGGAATATTGTGTCCAATTCTGGGCACCACAATTCAAGAGAGATATTGACAAGCTGGAATGTGTCCAGAGGAGGGCGACTAAAATTATCAAGGGTCTGGAGAACAAGCCCTATGAGGAGCGGTTTAGGGAACTGGGCATGTTTAGCCTGGAGAAGGCTGAGAGGAGATATGATAGCCATGTATAAATATGTGAGAGGAAGCCACAGGGAGGAGGGAGCAAGCTTGTTTTCTGCTTCCTTGGAGACTAGGACGCGGAACAATGGCTTCAAACTACAAGAGAGGAGATTCCATTTGAACATTAGGAAGAATTGCCTGACTGTGAGAGCCGTTCAGCAGTGGAACTCTCTGCCCTGGAGTGTGGTGGAGGCTCCTTCTTTGGAAGCTTTTAAGCAGAGGCTGGATGGCCATTTGTCAGGGGTGATTTGAATGCAATATTCCTGCTTCTTGGCAGGGGGTTGGACTGGATGGCCCATGAGGTCTCTTCCAACTCTTTGATTCTATGATTCTATGATTCTAGGGCACTTATGCTCAGCTAACACTGATGATTATCTCAAAAGCTGGTGTCCTTTAAATATGGGTGGCAGAAGGGTTGTTCTTGCCCTGAATGGCAAGAAACTGTTAAGAAAACTTAAAGGTAGACCTTGGACTACTTCACATAATTTGGGCGAAGTATGAATTCCAAGGCAAATTGTGTTCCAATCCTGTACATTAATTTATGAACTGTGGATCAGGTGATTTTGTTCCCCAATTCAGTCTCCTGCCAAATTCTTCAGGCATCTTTAGGTGTGTGGGGGTGAGCTGCCCTAGTCACATGTGGAAAAAGTTAAATGGTGGGTGGGTAGGGGCAATACATGGAGGCTCACAGAGGTGTATTACTTCTGTGAATGTTTTAAATAAAGACAGGAGCGAACGATAGGACCACCCAGCAACCCACTTTCAAAGACAGAACATTGCAAGATATTATGTATGCTAAGTATTGTCAAAGGCTTTCATGCTAGAATCACTGGGTTTTTGTAAGTTTTTTGAACTGTATGACCATGTTCCAGAAGCATTCTGTCCTGACATTTCACCTGCATCTATGGCAGGCATCCTCACAACCTCTGAGGATGCCTGCCATAGATGCAGGTGAAACATCAGGAGAGAACGCTTCTGGAACATGGCCATACAGCCCAAAAAACTTACAACAACCCATTATGGGTGCTCTTTCTTCAGTCAAGGAGGACCTCCGCTGTAATTGGAAATGGAGCTGACTGCAGAAAGACCTCAATGCAAAGGGGTTCTTGACTGTGTGGGAACAACAAGTTTGTTTCTCTCCTTAAGGCGATCTCTCCTAGGGAATGATTCCTAGGATCTGTATGTAAGTAACAAGTACTCTTATTTAAGTTATCCAGCCTTTTTTCATGCTTCAGAGTCTTGAATCTTAAACAGTTGTGCAGAAGGATTTTATTTTTCATCCATTTTTAAATAGTAAAGGTTTAGCTTCTTGTTTCTTTGTCTTTCATCGAGGCTTCGAAAAGTATTACTCAAGTGGCTTCACTTAACACCACGGTTAAAATAATAACAGCTGTTGGCAGCAGGTTGGACTCCAACGGGTGATAATCATTAACCATTTGGCTTCTAGCTATAGTAAGGAAAAGTAAAATGGTCAAAGCCATGCACAAAGTTGTCCTGCCCAACCGATCTAAAGGCATGTTTATGGCAGTTAGCACATTACGTTTCCAACTAGTCCAAGAGTTCTGCTCAGTGGTCCAGTCACTCATGGCTGCAGCACAGAACACAACTGGTGTGGGGCACTCTTATTTGTGCTGTCTGTTTTTAAAGGTCCACTATGGGAGGAGTTTAGGGACTTAAACTAAATGTGCACCTTTCTTTTGCTATTTATTTGGGTGACTAGCTTGGGGACCCGGCGTTGCCCGGGTTATTTGAGAAAGGAATTGTGTATCAAGGTTGGTCTTTATCAGTTATTTATATGACTCGCAGTTGTCTCAGGAAGTTAGTGAAGGTACTGTGAGTCCCATTATCTGTGGTCCACCCTCCTCCAAACTGCTCCAGGATGGAGAGTGGGCCATGGGAGTTTTGTGTGCCAAGTTTGGTCTTGATTGGTCATTAGATGAGTGTTGCAGAGGTCTTGGGAAGTGAGTGGAGGTACTTGAAGTCTCATCATCCATAGTCTGTACTCCCCCAAACCTCACCAGAATGTTGAGTTGGCCATGGGGGCTCTCTGCTCAAAGTTTGGTCTATATTGGTTTTTGAATGAGTGTCGCTAATGTTTCAGGAAGTGAGTGAACGTACTGCAAGTCCTATAATCCATCGTTCATCCTTCAAACAGCACTGGGATGGAGGGTGGGTTATGGGGGCTGTGTGTGCCATGTTTGGTCTTAATTGGTCATTAGATGAGGGTTGCAGCAATCTTGGGAAAAGAGTGGAGGTACTTGAAGTCCCATCATCCATGGTTTATCCTCCAAACTGCACCAGGGTGTAGAGTGGGTCATTGGGGCTCCATGTGCCAAGTTTGGTCTTGATTAGTCATTGGCGAGGGTGTCAGTGGTCTCAGAAAGTGAATGAGGTTACTGCAAGTCCCATCATCCATCTCCATTTTTTCCAAACGACACCAGGACGTAAAGTGGGTCATGAGAGGTCTATGTGCCAAGTTTGGTCTTGATCAGTCATTGCATGAGGTTTGCAGAGGCCTCAGAATGTGAGTGCTGTAGGTTTGGAAAATGCCAATGTTCCTGAAATTTGTGAGGAAGGAACTTCTGTAGATTTGGAAAATGAAAGTACCAGTGTTCATGAGAATGTTTCAGAGGGAGACCTTGAACTTTCCCTCCCTTCTGCACCTGTTAACTGTAATGACAACAGAAGGGGCCAAATTTGGGAAGACAGAAGTAAATCACTCAGTTTGCGTCGATCCTCCCGAATTCAAGAATTAAAAACATTGGCTTCAAAACAGAAGGGCGGTTCACGGAACCAATTCTTGAGTTTTAATTGCAATACGCCGGGCTGATTGTCTCAGTTCAGGCATCGTTTCAGAATTGATGAAGACCTTGGCAGTTCTCCTGGTTCCCTGGCCATAGTTTGGGAAGATTTCTAGGATATCAAGTACGGTTAGTGGATTGCTAACAGATTCCAGTATTTCCCAGTGAGGCTTTTGGTTTTGCTTTGTCCATTTAAATTCATGTTTGCTGATTTTGCTTTTTTCCTTTATTTTGTAACCATTTTTCTTCAATAAAAAAGGATTGTTTTTCACAGCCAAGTGTGGTGGATAGTTATCTTAGGGCATCGTTCCCTGCTCTGGATTGCAACAGCTGTCTCTTCACCGTCTGTTTGTGACACTGATGAAGTACTTTCCTCATTCTTTGTATACTTCCTGGAGATTGTTTATGGCCTCATAAATTAGTTAAATTTGCCTCCCCACATAAGTTTCCTACTTGACAGATGCAACTGTCTTTCGGGCTGCAGAGGTCAACAACAAGCTACACAATTTTGGTCGGGGGATCACTCCAACCTGGGCTGGCTTCGAACTCATGACCTTTTGGTCATTAGTGATCTTAATGCAGCTGACTCCCAGCCAGCTGCGTCACAGTCCCGGTCACAATCTCTGTCCCATGTAATTGCTTAAAGCCCAGTTAATCTAAATTTAGCTGCTATTAAGGCTTTCCAGATTTAAAACAATATGGCATAGATTAATATACCATATTTTCTGGTGTATAAGGCAACTGGGCATATAAGACTACCTCCAATTTTTCCAGTTAAAATATAGAGTTTAGGAAATACTTGCTGTATAAGACTATCCCTCTTGCAACACACACCAATTTTTTTTTTAAAAAAACCATCAGATTTGATTTCAATATGGTAATTTTCCTATTACCGTACCTCCTCCTCTGCCTCTCAGATCTTGCACATGCACACCTGCGCTACTTCACTGCAGTCCTCAGGAGCGAGATCTGAGAGGCAGAGAAGGAGGTACAGTAATTGGATACAAGGGCAGGCCAGACAGGTGAAAGAGGTGTGTTTTTCTAGGCACAGCATCACTCTATCTCTTTTTTCCATTCCGCAGGCGTCCTGGATGCCTGCAGCTTGCTCCACCCTTCACTTACACCTTTCCAGTATGGCGCCCCCTCACCTCCTCATTGGGACTGCGTTAAGTCATTTCTTTCCACAAATCCACAGTGGATTTTTTTCTACGTACTTGTACAGTGCCACCCTTGCTGCTTGCATATGGTTGCCGCATAGGGCGGGGATGCAGCTGTAGCCATTTTGGAGCTCCCCCACCATATGTGACTGCACTCTCCAGTCCGGCTCGGAAGTTTCAGCACCCACCCTGTAAAATGACACCTGGCATATAAGACAAACCCTGACCTTTGAGAAGATTTTCCTGGGTTAAAAAGTAGTCTTATACACCAGAAAATACAGTATATATGAACTTCAGGCTAGTATGCTGTGTATTTCTCTTACACTGAACTATGTGCTACTGCTATTCCTAATGCAGTTTCATCCAAATTGAGTAAAATGCACAACCTTAGTTTGCCTGCTAAGCAGGATGATAAATGAGAACAATTCTGCCTTGTATGCAACTCATAATTGCTGAGTTCTCATAAAAAGGGAGGGTCTTTTGTGAGCAAATCTATTCAACTGAAGAGAAAGCGGAGAGATGTAATTGCCAGAAGACCACACTCATTATCCTAGACTAGTGGTTCTCAAATATAGGTCCTCCAGATGTTTGGACTGCCAGAAGCTTCTAAAGAGCTTGACCAGAGGTTGGAGGATTTGGGGAGATAAAGGCCAAAATGTATGAATGGCCAAAGCTTGAAAGCCACTGAGCTTAACTATGGTTTAGTGTTATGTCAGTATACACTCCTCATATCCTTCAAGAAATCCAAAGCATAAAACTAATGTATGCATTATGGAAAGGATTAGCTCCAGTGTTTTTGATGTTAACACAACTCTGTCTTAAAGCTTTTAAAATGCAAACTATATTGGATTATATGCTATTCAGAAAGTGGACTGAATTTTATAGACATTAATGATATCTAATGATACCTGGCCTCGCAAGCATGTTACACGGATATTTCACATTTTTAAAAGTACACTTTTTCTTGAGATGAATGTGTGTGTGTGTGCGTATTACTCATAGCAGAGAATGAGAGAGAATGGTTTTATTTAACAGACTATAGAGTAGATCATCTTTCTCCTCCACTTTTCCTGTATTGATCATCAAACAGATTCCTAAGCACCAAAATCTTGGCAATAGCAAGCACAAGTATTTCCCTCATTAGGTAATTGTTTCATAGCTGAAAACAATATGCGAAAATCATTGGTAAAATCTAGGTTTATAAATGGAAGATCCCAATTTCCCTTTCACAAAATTCTATCAATGCAGCAGGATTATTGTAGAATCCATACCTTTTTTGGAAACACAGTAATTAGAAATGACTTTTTTTAGATATTGTGGAACTGCAACTTCCCTCATAATTATTATTGCCTATGCCACCTAGGCTTGGAAGTTGTGCATGGAACCGTTTTCTTTCTTTTCACCCATTATTTTATTACTTTCATTACCTTTGGGAAGTACGAAAATCAGCTCGATATGAAAGCAAGCAGGAGCCAATCCTGGCTCCTCTCCTGCTTTTCATAACACATGGTGCTCCATGCCTCCTTGCCTTGGAAACAGGCCTGTAGCCAGGATTTTGTTTCGGGAGGGGGGGGGGCTGAGTTTGGTTCGGGGGGGGGGGGGCTGAGTCTGAGTGAAAGAGGGTCTACCCTAGCAAACCTTTTGTATCGTTACCCCAATACCTCCAGGCATATGGGATATATTGAGCATGGTGATGAGATCATGATATGAATAAACATAACAGTTTAAATAATGTACCAGTAAGGCCTTCTCGCGGACCACCATGAGAATTTTTGGGGGGGGGGCTGAAGCCCCCCAAGCCCCCCCCCCCCCCCGGCTACATGCCTGCTTGGAAATAAAGTGTATGTGCCTGCCTGCAGCCAAGTACCTCCTCTAGAGTAAGAATGAGAACTTGCCTCCTTGACTTGGAAAGAGTGTGTGTGGCGTCCAGAAAGCACCTGTGGTTGCCTGCAGTCAAGTGCCTCCTCTAGAGTAAGAAACAGCTAAGAAGCCTCCTTAATGCGTGAGCCTGCCTGCAGCTGAGCGTCTCTCCTCTAGAGTAAAACAGCTTAAATGCCTAAAATGACGAGAAGGAGAGTCTGGGAACCCCCCCCCCCCCCCAATATGGGTCAATAGGAAATGTATCTTTCGCCACTCCAGAGTGAAAACAGGTATCTGTCCTCCTGATTTCGGAGGCTTCCAAAAAAAAGGAACGGTGCCCCCACCAAAGGCCGGGACACGAAACACATCAAGGTTTACCCCAAATGCACAACCTTAATGAGTACCTCCAGTATCCCATGCCTGCTGTATTGATATCTTTTAGTTCACTTCTCTGGATGAGATGTTGAAAGAATAAAGCATGTCCTTACTGAGATCAGATTGACAGGTCCATCTGTAGCAAGAGAGCAGTGGAGGATCCAAGAGTAAGGCTGTGCTACTGTCTTTCATTTACTGCAACAGTTAATGGGTATTCCATAGCCCACTTTATTGCACCAGGCATAGCTGCTGGTGGGTTACGTAACTTCCTCAACCTGGTTTCCTGCTATCAGGATTTCTGGCTCACAGATGAGAATGGCATCCTTTCTCTGTGCTCCACATAGTCCCCCTCAGGCAAAGGAGGTGACAATGCGTTGGTGACACACTTGTTTGTGGTTCCGGATCGGAGGAAGAGAGCATACAGAAATGGGTGCATGCTTCCTCAGCTGATCCTTGCAGCTTTCAGTGAAGCTGTGGAGAGCAAGTGGGACACTCTTGGCAGGAAGACAAGAGTGTCATTATTGAAAACTGTCACAGATAAAGAAATCCATGAGTGAAGTTAATAAAGAGCAATTATGGGACTGGTTTGGATATGCTTTTCATGCTCCGTCAAGCTAGCAGTAGAGATTTCCCTCGATATTTTGTAAAGAACTGTATGTATGGAATAGGCTTGATTCCAGAATCGAATAACTGACCATTGATTTTGTCATCCACATTCTTTAGATGAGAAACAGTTTGTGCATCATTAAGCAGACCCACTAAATCAATCAACACATGGGCAAATTCTATTGATTCAATCAGTGTAATCTAGTAGGAAGGAACTACCATAGGGATTTAGGCCACCATGTTAGAGGCATATTAGTCCTGAGCTGTCACTGCTCTTGACATGTTTTCTCTGGCTACATCAGCTCTCCCCAGTCTTGTGTTTTTCTGAATGTGTTGGATTACAGTGCCCGTCTTCTCCAGGAAACATAGAACTGTCATTTGAGGGCACCAGAGGTGAAGCAATATGCAGAATGGACACCATTCTTTAGACCAGCCTGGCAAATATTCTGTCTTAGGTTCAGATTGATTAGCTTTTATAGAAACATTGCAATCTACAATGTAATGTAAAGAAAGACTGATGACATTAAGTGAAATGGAATTGTTGATTATTTTCCCCTTGTCTGTTATTGCTGCATCTCAACTACCAACCTTCTTTCCTCCAGTTAGTAGAGAGTGAAAAGGACATTCTCCTTTTGAATTGGTTGGTTGGTTCTACAAGCAGCAGGTATAGCAGTTGAAGTCAGCGTGAAGAACTGTAAAATAGTAACATGCCACAACACCTGTTAATTTTAACACCTCACCATTAATTTTAACATTAGATGCATTAAATGATACAAATAAAAAAATTGGCAACACAAATGTTGTCTGTAATAAGAAAACATTTTGGAAAGGATGTCTTAGGTGCAGCACTATCTGGAAATTAGTACAACTAGATGGTTGAAACCTTGCCATTTTAGTTGCCTGTGGTCACTACATATTATTTCTGGTATCCAGGATAGTATGCTCTTTAATGTTGGTTGCTAGGAACATGAGTAGTAACGTGCTTTATACACATGTCCTTCTTTCTGGGCTTCCTATAGCTCTCTGTCTGATCACTATGCACAGGGCTGGACCACATAGGATTTTGTCCGGGCCAAAATTGTACAAGCAAAAATCTGGTTCACCTGATAGAGCAGAACTGCTGTTTTCTTATTCAGAGGCCAAATCCTCTTCTGCCTTTTGTGAACTTCAAATAGTAGCTTCAAATAGTCCAATGAGAGGCAGCCAGGTTAATAACTGTGGCAGCATACAGGGAGCATACAACTCCCATGTTACTCAAGATGTCAGTTTGCTACCGGGCAAAATTCAAAGAGCTGGCTTTGGCCTATAAAGCCCAAATTGGCTCTAGCCCAATTTACCTGTCCGAATGCATCTTCCCCTATGAACCATCGCAGAGATTAAGATCCTCCGAGGATACCCTGCTCTCTGTCCCGCTATTGTCACAGGCACGATTGGTGGGGACGAGAGAGAGGGCCTTTGTGGTGATTGCCCCCCTCCTTTATGTCCTTTAGAAGGATGGTAAAAACTTGACTGTGGGACCAAGCTTTCGGGACAGTGCAATAAAGCAGCAATACCTTACCAGGCCAATTAGATTCGATGCAGATGAACAAGACGGTTTTAAACAGTGCATTTTAATATTGAGATAAATGTTTTTAATGTTTATGTATGCATAAAATGAATTCTTGTCCTGGCATTGAATGTTTGCCATATATATGCTGTGCTCTGCCCTGATTCCCCTTTGTGGTGAGAAGGGCGGATTATAAATGTTTTAAATAAATAAATAAACTTAGAGTCATAGTATTGGAAGAGATGACATGGTCCATCTAGTTCAACCCCTTGCCATGCAGGAAAAGCTCAACTTCCACATTAAGAACTTCTATCATCTTGACTGCACTCGTTGGTCACATGTGTCCTGGTTGTCTGTCACCTGTGAAATGTTGGAGAGGGTGAGCAGAGTATGGGTTTCTCCAGCCCCAGTGCACTGCCGTCAAAGCTGCTGCAACAAGGATACATCACCATGCTGGGGAGTGCTTCCTTCTCTGTTCATTCCAAAATACATAATGGGCCAAAGTGCATTTTTGACACACCAACATTGTATAGTCACAACATACTGAGGGCTGGCCCTTGCTCATTGTGCAAGAGCTCAGCTGTATTAAAGGGTTTGACAGTGGAAAGACCCTATAAGTCTGTAGCTCCAATAAAAGTAGATAAAAACCCCTGAAGAGAATGTTGTCCTCAGAAACTTCCTGCTGTTCAGGCAAATAGGATGAATCCCCTTTTTCTATCAGTATATTTCATGACTTATGTACATTGAAATGGGAGCTATTTCACAGGAGTGGAAATAAACATTCTTATCACGGCTTCTCTTTATCCAGAAATATATTTTATGTGTCAGGAAAATGGGCCCCTGGGAAATAAAATATCCAGAGTCAATCTGTTCAGCAGATCTCCCACATCCAAAGTCTGTGGGTGGGTGGCAAGCTAGCCTGGTCAAAGGTTGCATGTTGTGTGTGTGCATGTAAATCTGTAAAGAGGACTTGGCTGGTTAACAATATGAACTTAATGCCAAACTATTCATGATAATAATAAACAACTAGGGCATTATTTAATATATAATTTGAGCATAGTGGGTTTTAAAGGGGGTTTAATCAAAGTTAGCCTTGATATAGAAAAATAATCAATCAGGACTGCACTGATTTGCTAATATATGTAACTTTCACAAAGGATGAAACTAAGGCTTTTATAATAGATGGACATTTTCAAAAGGGATGTGATATTTTAATGTCATTTATTAATAGATGCATAAGGCAAATCATGTAGACTATCAGTGTTATGACAATATTGAATAAATAATAATAATAATAATAATAATAATAATAATTACTTTATTTCTTATTTGTCCTTGCATCTCTGTGCGGGCCACAACACAGTGCCTGGCCGCTGTAATGGTCTGGATGAGGGCGAACAAACTGAAATTAAATCCAGACAAGACAGAGGTACTCCTGGTCAGTCGCAAGGCCGAACAGGGTATAGGGTTACAGCCTGTGCTGGACGGGGTCGCACTCCCCTTGAAGGCGCAGGTTCGCAGCTTGGGTGTGACCCTGGACTCATCGCTGAGCCTGGAGCCCCAGGTTTCGGCGGTGACCAGGGGAGCATTTGCACAGCTTCGGCTCGTGCGCCAGCTGCGCCCGTATCTTGGGAAGTCTGACTTGGCCACGGTGGTACATGCTTTGGTCACATCCCGCCTCGACTACTGCAACGCTCTCTACGTGGGGCTGCCCTTGAAGACGGTCCGGAAGCTCCAGCTAGTCCAGCGCGCGGCAGCCATGTTGTTAACGGGAGCTGGACGCAGAGAGCATACAACGCCCCTGCTGTCCCAGCTCCACTGGCTGCCGATCTGCTACCGGGCCCAATTCAAGGTGCTGGTGCTCTCCTACAAAGCCCTAAACGGTTCCGGCCCAAAATACCTTGCAGACCGCATCTCGGCCTATGAGCCCACGAGGGCCTTGAGATCATCCGGGGAGGCCCTTCTCTCGGTCCCGCCTGCCTCACAGGCACGTCTGGCGGGGACGAGAGAGCGGGCCTTCTCGGTGGTGGCCCCTCGGCTATGGAACGCCCTCCCTGCTGAAGTTAGACAGGCGCCCTCCCTGATGGCATTTCGTAGGGGCCTGAAAACATGGCTCTTCGAGCAGGCCTTCAGTGGAGTGTAGTGAATGAATATGGAACGAACCAGGACTACGATTTTGCTTACGACCCCAGGACCTGACGAAGCGGATTTTTATTGTAGATGTGTGTTAGGTTGTATCTGTCTGATTAGTATTGTCTCGGTTCATTGTATTGTCTTTCTTTGTGGTTGTTCACCGCCCCGAGTCGCCTTCGGGCTGAGAGGGGCGGTCAATAAATGCAAAAAATAAATAAATAAATAATAGTTAAAACCCTTCATAAACATCATATAAAATACATATATTAAAATGTATTTCTATGAAACACATATATTAAAATACACAGAACAAAGTGAAATACAGTAAACACAGGACATGAGTATATAAAATTCATAGTTAAAGATTATACTTACAGGTGTAGCTAACAGTACATGTTCATAACAAATAGGACAACCGCTGAGCTTCTGATATTTCAGATTAATGGTGGGCCATTATAATTGTAGATAAATGCTCTGCTTTTGCTGTTGGAGCTTTGTTTTTGTATATCTGGTAAATAGAGGACAGCTGTCTGGAGTGCATCTCTTTCATATAAAGAATGAAAAGTAATGTTGTAACATGTTTGAGCTTAGATATTAACTATATAGGACAACCAGAGCTGTGGATGTTTGGGCCTGAAATCAGTCAAGATGACAAAGAGCAAAGCAAGTGATGTCAAGTTGGTGGAATGCATAGACTTAAGCATGGAAATATCCAATTTGGCTAGATTTGAGCATAATTATGTTGTCATTCTCATCAATGAAGATGGAATTAGAGGTCATTAAAAATCATTGCCCAGGAAGTAATGGACAAATAATGGAGCATTAATTATCTTTTTGTAACAGTTCTGCCGTTTGTAAGGCACTGGCCCTTGATAACTGCTGGGGTTTGTTTCCAGGACCCTACATAGATACCAAAATTTGCTGATGCTCAAGTCCCTTATATAAAATAGTAAAATTAAGGTTTGCTTTTGGAGTGGGAAGAGGAATATTTCTTAGCCATGGATGGTTGAATTCATGGATACAAAGCGCCAATTATGTGTATGGATTTTCTGAAAATTGTCAAACTCATTATTTTCTTTTCATTGTTCTAAACAAATGTACTTAAATTAATTTTGTTCTTCCAACTACATGTTACTGATACACGTGCATAGGTTGGGGGCACAACTGCTGCTCTTTAATGGTGCGGGGAGGATGGAGGTGAGAAGCAATTCAGACACTTAATCAATTACAGATCCCTGCATCACAGGATTGGACTGGATGGCCTACATGGTCTGTTCCATCTCTATGATTCTATTATTATGAAGATACATAGAGATGGAACAGACCATGTAGGCCATCCAGTCCAACCCCGTGATGCAGGAAAAGCACAGTCAAAGCATCCCTGATAGATGACTATCCAGCCTCTGGATTCAGTCACTTAATCAATTGCAGATCCACCTAATAGTAGTATTGCCTAGCCCACATTTGCCTAGTTTGCTTGCAAGAAGATCACTGGGGACTTTGTCGAAGGCCTTACTGAATTCAAGATATGCTACATCCTCAGCATTCCCTGCATCTACTAAGCTTGTAACTCTATCGAAAAAAGAGAGTCTGGCATGACCTGCTTTTGATAAATCACAGCATACCTTGCTAAGTGATTGCAGACTGCCTCCTTAATGATCTGCTCCAGAATCTTTCCTGGTATTAATGCCAGGCTGACTGGATGGTAATTGTTTGGGTCCTCTTTTTTCCCTTCTTGAAGATAGTGACATCATTTGCCCTCCTCCAGTCTGCTGGGACTTCTCATGTTCTCCAATAATTCTCAAAGATTATTGCCAATGGTTCTGAAACTACTTCTACTAGTTCCTACAATACTCTTGGATGTAGTTCATCTGGCCCTGGAGACATGAATTCACTTAGATGACTATTTTAATATCTTTTCAGAAACCAAGTAAAGCCCTTTTACATTTTGTATAATTTTGACCTGTTACAAATGTGTGGATTTTCCATCCCTTGTTTTGAATCAAGTTATTACAGCCATATTTCTTTTTTTTTCAGTTTTTGTTTTATGGTGGCTTGAGCTTTTGTAAGTATTTATTGGTCCAAAGTCGGCCCTCAATGCGGTTGTTAGTCCAACTAGAGCAGGCCCACAGAATCAGTGAGGATATATTAAGTCAATACCAATGTCAGTCTAGTCGATTCAATGGTCTGCCCTACTTGGGATTCACAATTTCATTTAAGCCTTTGCTGCATATTTTGTTTTTGGACTCTGACCTGGTGACCCATCTGCCTTTTCCATTGGCTGTCCGTGTCTGTTGCTCTCCCTTTGTGCACCAAAGATGGTCATCACTTCATTCAGAGGCTTGCTAAGCCATCTACAGTGGTGGGAATATTATTTTTCAAAGTGTCTATTTTTTGAGCAACAACATCAAAAAATAACCCACCTCACATCCTGATTCATTTACAGTTTACCTTCTTTGACATTACAGGTAATTACTAGATATATTGGCTAACTGTCTGCATTCTCCTGCCAGTGCACACTGTTCTGTCCTGCTGTGTTTTCAAAGTCCCACAAGGAGACGTGGTCCACTTATCCTGGTAGTCAGAAGTCTGATGTTCTCCAGAAGCCCCACAGGGCCTAGTTCTGTTTCTGTGATAAACATCTGAAGAGACCTTCCTCCAATCCCACACAAGTTGAAAAGGGTGTTGTGGTTAATGTCTCAAGAGAGACTCAAAATGTCCTATGGGATATAGGCTCCCATGTGGTTGCTGCGCTTTCCTTCCCACTTGGCTCCTACCTACATATTCTCAAATTGATCTTCCAAGGCATAAATCATCCTAGTCTATGCTGTGACCAGAAGTCTGAGCTGGCTGAATATGGACTAAAAATGCAGCAAGTGTAAATCAATCTTGCTAGTAACTATGCAGTAAAAGGCTGTGTATCATTACCTTGTAATGAATGATGATGTCTACATTAAACATCCCAAGATAATGTTTGGCTACAAAAGACCCTGTTGTCCAAACCCAGTTACAGGAAATCTGCTCCTCAAGCTCCCTTCCCTCCACCTCACATTTGCACCATGGTATTTCCCAAATCCCTTTACCATATTTGGGCATTTTTGACACACTAGAATTGCCAGCAGCCAGAATGTAGTTGGAAGGATGTTATCAAGAGTTGCCTCACTGTTATTTTTTTCCCTTCCTTGTCTTCTGCATGGAAAGGAAGAAGAGGAGGTACGTGTCCCTGCTACACAGCTGATGCTCTCCTAGCCAACTGTTTAAGCACAAACTCAATAATCCTGGAGTATTCCAAGGCTGCATCTGCATTGCAGAATTAATGCAGTTTGACACCATCAAAGGATTGCCATGGCACAAGGCTATGGAATCCTGGGAGCTGCAGTTTTAAAGGGTCTTCAGTCTTCTCTGCCAAAGAGTGCTGGTGCTCCAATAAATCACAGTTCCCGTGGTTCCATAGCATTGAGCCATGACAGTTAAAGTGGTGCCAACCTGCATTAATTCTACACGAGGGTGGCGTGGGCCATAGGCTACAAAGAATACCTGTTGGGGAGGTTGCACTTTGCCTGTCTTTGGTGTTGGGGCTGCAGGACAGATTAGAGAAGTGTTTCTCAACCTTCCTAATGCCGTAACCCCTTAATACAGTTCATCATGTTGTGTTGACCCCTAACCATAAAATTTATTTTCATTGCTACTTCATAACTGTCATTTTGCTCCTGTAATGAATCATAATGTAAATATCTCATATGTAGGATATATTTTCATTCACTGGACCAAATTTGGAATAAATAGCCGATATGCCCAAATTTGAATACTGGTGAGGTTGCGGGGGGGGGGGGGGGTTGATTTTGTCATTTGGGAGTTGTAGTTGTTGGGATTTATAGTTCACCTACAATCAAAGAGCTTTCTGAACTCCACCAGCGATGGAATTGAACCAAACTTGGCACACAGAACTGCAAACAGAAAACACTAGAAGGGTTTGGTGGGCATTAACCTTGAGTTTTGGAGTTGTAGTTCATCTACATCCAGAGAGCACAGTGGACTCAAGCAATGATGGATCTGGACCAAACCTGGCACAAATACTCAGTATGCCCAAATGTGAATGCTGGTGGAGTTTGGGAAAAATAGACCTTGATGTTTGGGAGTTGTGGTTGCTGGGATTTGTAGTTCACTGACAATGAAAAAGCATTCTGAACCCCACCAAGAAGAGCATTTGGTCAAATGTCCCATATAGAACCCCCATGATCAACAGAAAATTCTGATGGTCTTTGGCAACCCCTCTGACACCCCCTCACGACCCCCCCCCCCAGGAGTCCCAACCCCCAGGTTGAGAAATGCTGAATTAGAGGGAGAAGACTAGAGGACTCAGGAGGAGTATCTGGGGGTTTACCATTGGTGATTCCCTGCCAGCCTTCACTACCTGAGGCAGTTGCTTCATTCTGACTACTGTATTGACTTTGTCCAACAGCTGCTGATGCTAGCTTGCTTCAAACTTCTGTGTGCTAAACTTGCCGTGCAGCGATAATAAGCAAGCAACTCTGTACACCTTCCATCATTCCATTTTGCTGCTTGCAATTGGTTCAAGACATTCCAGTTTTGGACATGGAAAGCCCATAGAATAACTTGCCTTTCCCTGCCATTGTTTCTCCTCTCAGCTTCAGAAACAGAATAGGTATGTATTGTCGAAGGCTTTCATGGCCGGAATCCATGGGTTGTTGTAGGTTTTTCCGGGCTATATGGCCATGTTCTGGAGGCAATTTTTCTCCTGACGTTTTGTCTGCATCTATGGCAAGCATCCTCAGTCCGCTCTTATTTCTTCTCCTTCTTCCTCGGGGAGGCGATAAATTGCTGATTCGACATTGGCAATGATGTTTTCTACTGGGATCCTGGTGGCAGTTACAGCAAAATTTCCTCCTTTCGCTAGTATGGATATTTGGTCTTCAGAGAGTTGTCTGTCTGTCAGGTTGATGATGGTCCATGATGTATCCAGTTCTGGTTTCGGCTGTTGCTTTTGGCGTTTCTGGAATTTTTGTTTTTGTCTGTTAGTGTGGACAGCCATGTCTTTCTCCATTTTCCTGTAAGTGAGGTTGTCTATTTTGTCCCAGTCCTGGGAATTCATCTTCTGGCTGATGTTCATATGGAGTTGCAGCAGTTCCTTGTCTATGTTTGCGAGTTCTTTGCGGATGGTGTGAATTCTCTCTCATAAGAGGTTGCGTTCCAGGCGGTCATAGATCCGGTGAGCCTGTGGTGTTTTGAAAGTCCTTTTGGCTACAAGAAATTGTGGGATGGTATCTGTGTCTGTATCTGAGGATGCTTGCCATAGATGCAGGCGAAACGTCAGGAGAAAAATTGCCTCCAGAACATGGCCATATAGCCTGGAAAAACCTACAACAACCCAGAATAGGTATGATTTCGGCAAATATTCTCAAGCATGCTTTAGAAAAATTATAAAGTTTTAAAAATGCAGTTTCCCCCACAAAACTGAGGATGTAATATATTGCTAGATGCCAGTGTGTTGAAACAGGCTAGTCATGGGAAGCAATCTGACCATCTCTGGTAAGTCAAACTTGGTCAGACCTTGTTTTAGTTATGAAGACTTCACCCCAACTATTATTAATTAACTTCACCAATAGATAATACAAAGGGAAAACCACAACAGCGAAGTGTGCTTGTATTACAGTCTGTTGTACTGCAGCTCTCCGCCCTATCTACCTTAGCCTACTGTAAGAAATGCTGGGAAACAGTCCCTGGCAGCACCAGAAAGACTGTGTTTTCCTGGTTGCTGAACCAGATTATAGATTAATCTCAATTTGTGCAGAGGTCCTCCAACAAGAAGTGAAAGAAGTTTGTTTCTGAGATCACATGATTTTCAATACTTACATGTTTTACATTTAGTATGTCTTGCTTTGTGTCCTTAAAAGGTAAATATAAATGTAATTTGCAAATCTGATTTCTGAGACATGTAATCTCCGAGAAAATCCAGTTATGGCAAAAAAAAAAAAGTTTGGCTGCAGGGAATATCCCTTAATATGTAGTTTAGCCCTTATACAATTGTTCTAACAGCAAAGTTCAGTGTAAAAATATTCTAACATTTTTTCTACCTGAGGTAAAGAACGAGGTATGCCCAACCTCTATCTATACAGGGCTTGAGCATACCTTGCCTGGAATTTGAAATCTGAAATACTCCAAAATCGTGTCCATGGGTAACTGAGATAGAGATATCTCAGTCTACGTGGGGTTGCCTTTGAAGACTGTTTGGAAGCTCCAAATGGTCCAACAGGCGGCAGCCAGATTGCTCACTGGAGTGGCACACAAGGAGCATACCACCCCCCTGTTGCATCAGCTCCACTGGCTGCCAATCTGCTACCAAGCATAATTCAAAGTGCTGGCTTTAGCCTATAAAGCCCTAAATGGTTCCAGCCCAGCTTACCTGTCTGAGCATATCTCCCCCTATAAACCGTCTCAGAGACTCAGTCCCACCTTCTTCGCAGGCGTGGTTGGTGGGAACAAGAGACAGGGCCTTTTCAGTGGTGACTCCTCAGCTGTGGAACTCCCTCCCCAGTGATATTAGATCAGCCCCTTCCCTCCTGACCTTCAGAAAAAAAGGTGAAAACATGGCTTTGGGATCAAGCCTTTGGCAACTAATGAAGTGCAGTAGATGGACTTGCACTGTAACGATCACGACTTGCATGTGTAACGATCACAGGAATGGCCTAACCTTGATTGTGGATAATGTAATTTTATAGCTATTACTGGTAATCTTAATGTTTTAATTGCTTTTAACCTTGTTTAGATTTTTAATTGAATGTTTATTTAATTGTTGAATTAAGACATTAAATTTTGCCTCTGCTGTAAGCCACCTTGAGTCTCCTTTGGAGCCGAGAAGGGCGGGATATAAATATAGCAAATAAATAAATAAATATGTTTGCTTTATGGTGTTCAGTGCATACACACATTATGTCATGCACACATTTGTTTAAAATTGTTTAGAAAATTAACTTCAGGCTATGTGAATAAGGTGAATATAAAACAGAAATGAATTTTGAGTTTAGACTTGGATGCCATCTCCAAAATATTTCATTATGTACCTATACGAAAATACAGGTATTTTGAAATCCAACTCTCTTCAGACTCCAAAACATTGATGTTCTCAAGCATTTCAGTTAAGAGGTACTCAACCTTTACTGGATTGGCACTTCAATTTTACTTCAATATTATTGACGGAAAAGTGTCTTTCTACCACAATAGAAGTCTGAAGGGTATGTGCATGCCACACTCAGCTCTGTCTTTCCACTGAAAAGAATGGCAATAGTCATGTGTATCTCCACATTCAAGTAGTTTTGGGTTTTGACTTACTGCCAGTAGCCATAGAAGCTACTTGTCACAAAACTATAGATGGTTGTAGTGATTCAGCAGAAGGACTTCTTTCAACCAAGAACTTCCTGCTAGCCTTGAGGAGTTGTTGTGAAATGCCAGGTCAGTAAGCGGGAAAACCGCCATGCAAGATGTAATAGTTCAGCCAGGCAAAGTGGTTTTAAACCTCTTCCTGCCATCTGCTTAGTACAGCACTGACAAGATCTTAATGGGGAGACAAAGATGTGGGTTGCTGAGCTTTGTTACCATGTCATCCCTAGAATCTGAGTTGTGGGGAATGGGTGAGGGGTGGAATCTTGAAGGAAATTCACAAGCTCAAAAGTAGAGTATTCCTGTTCTGTTCTCTTTTAGAAAATTGTGCTCCCTTTATATTGTCGAAGGCTTTCATGGCCAGAATCACTGGGTTGTTGTAGGTTTTTCGGGCTGTATGGCCATGATCTAGAAGCATTCTCTCCTGATGTTTCGCCTGTATCTATGGCAGGCATCCTCAGAGGTCGTGAGGTCTGTTGGAAACTAGGAAAATTGGGTTTATATATCTGTTTAAACCAAGAAGGCAAAATGGTTGTCTGCTGAGACACTGGAAGTAGCACAAGAAAGGAGGAAAGCAAAAGGAAACAGTGATAAGGGGAGATATGCCCAGTTAAATGCGCAATTCCAGAGGTTAGCCAGAAGAGATAAGGAACTATTTTTAAATAAGCAATGCATGGAAGTGGAAGAAGACAACAGAATAGGAAGGACACGAGACCTCTTCCAGAAAATTAGAAACATTGGAGGTAAATTTCAGGCAAAAATTGGTATGATAAGAAACAAAGATGGCAGGGAACTAACAGAAGCTGAAGAGATCAACAGAAGGTGGCGAGACTATACAGAAGATCTGTATAGGAAGGATAATAATATCAAGGATAGTTTTGACGGTGTGGTGAATGAATTAGAACCAGACATCCTGAGGAGTGAGGTTGAATGGGCCTTAAGAAGCATTGCTAACAACAAGGCAGCAGGAGACGACGGGATCCCAGCTGAACTGTTTAAAATCTTAAAAGATGATGCTGTCAAGGTGATGCATGCCATTTGCCAGCAAATATGGAAAACACAAGAATGGCCATCAGACTGGAAAAAATCAACTTATATCCCCATACCAAAAAAGGGAAATGCGAAAGACTGCTCAAACTTCCGTACAGTGGCCCTTATTTCTCATGCCAGTAAGGTAATGCTCAAGATCCTGCAAGGAAGACTCCAATACATGGAGCGAGAGTTGCCAGATGTTCAAGTTGGGTTTAAAAAAGGCAGAGGAACGAGAGACCAGATTGCCAATATCCGCTGGATAATGGAGAAAGGCAGGGAGTTTCAGAAAAACATCTATTTCTGCTTCATTGACTACTCTAAAGCCTTTGACTGTGTGGATCATAATAAATTGTGGCAAGTTCTTAGTGGGATGGGCATCCCAAGCCAACTTGTCTCTCTCCTGAGGAATCTGTACAAGGACCAAGTAGCAACAGTAAGAACTGACCACGGAACAACAGACTGGTTCAAGATTGGGAAAGGCGTACGGCAAGGCTGCATACTCTCACCCAACCTTTTTAAGTTGTATGCAGAACACATCATGCGATGTGCGGGGCTTGATGAATGCAAAGCTGGGGTGAAAATTGCTGGAAGAAACATTAACAACCTCAGATATGCAGATGACACCACTCTGATGGCCGAAAGCGAGGAGGAGCTGAGGAGCCTTCTAATCAAGGTGAAAGAAGAAAGCGCAAAAGCCGGGTTGCAGCTAAACATCAAAAAAACCAAGATTATGGCAACAAGAATGATTGACAACTGGAAAATAGAGGGAGAAATCGTGGAGGCCGTGACAGACTTTGTATTTCTAGGTGCAAAGATTACTGCAGATGCAGACTGTAGCCAGGAAATCAGAAGACGCTTACTTCTTGGGAGGAGAGCAATGTCCAGTCTCGATAAAATAGTAAAGAGTAGAGACATCAGACTGGCAACAAAGATCCGCCTAGTCAAAGCCATGGTATTCCCTGTAGTAACCTACGGATGTGAGAGCTGGACCTTAGGGAAGGCTGAGCGAAGGAAGATGGATGCTTTTGAACTGTGGTGCTGGAGGAAAGTTCTTATTGTGCCTTGGACTGCGAGAAGATCCAACCAGTCCGTCCTCCAGGAAATAAAGCCTGGCTGCCCACTGGAGGGAAGGATACTAGAGACAAAGTTGAAGTACTTTGGCCACATCATGAGGAGACAGGAAAGCCTAGAGAAGACAATTATGCTGGGGAAAGTGGAAGGCAAAAGGAAGAGGGGCCGACCAAGGGCAAGATGGATGGATGGCATCCTTGAAGTGACTGGACTGACCTTGAAGGAGCTGGGGGTGGTGACGGCCGACAGGGAGCTCTGGCGTGGGCTGGTCCATGAGGTCACGAAGAGTCGGAGATGACTGAACGAATGAACAAAATCTGTTTAAATATAGCTTGGGTTAAGGTGCCTAGCACAGTGTTCCTTTTTCTAGCTACCCCAAATATATCATTATTTTCAGAATTTGTACCTTGTGATTGAGCCTTGAGACAACATAGTATACATATTTGGGGTGATATTAGTAGCTTAGTTCTCCAACTTATTGAACATGACACAGTTCAGGATTGCATGGCTTTCACAGAGGAACAGAGGGCTTCTCCAAATTATTTCTAGCCATGCACATATATGGCAGATCATATGCCTTGATGCAATACAGGGTAGGAAAATAACAATCTTTAGATGGCAAGAGATTTCTATAACTCCTTTGCCCCAGCGCTGCTTGGTGTGGTTTAGTCTTCCATGAATTTCTGATTAAGTTTCCACAATCCCTCCCTACCAGCTTGCCTGCTGACAAAGTCTTTGAGCATTTGCTGATCATCCAATTCATCCATTCCTGGGCAACATCATATCCACATAAATTTAATTACAAGGGACATCCTTTGGGCGACTTACATTGGAAGATGGATGGACAATGGGACAATCCATTTTTTTTGCAGCAGAAATGGGAAAATTTTCTTATGGTCTAATGTGGATGACCTATTTTTCTCATTTTGCTTCACCATTAGCCAGTCTGGTTAGACCTGAGGGGGAACCGTATGTTTCCCAGCTTTGTTCAAAGAGCTCTAGATAAGTAGCTCCCAAACATTGGGCCTTCAGATGTTTTTGTCTCATTTCCGCAAAGCCCTCACTACTACTCTAGGTGATTTATATGATAAAACGTTGGGATTGCCTTGCTGGGAGTGGAATAGCAGCATCATTTTTACACTGCCTTTGATGAGTAGTTTTGTTGAAGCTTCCGAGAGATGGCCTCTCCATGGCCTGGCCCTTGGGCATATGTGCCATGATGTCTCCCATGGAAACATCTTATTTAACAGCCACATAAAAACAATGGGAGAGGCAAACTGAGGACTTGAGGTTTTGCGTCATCACTGTGTTAATGCTATTTACTTCTGTTTCTCTTTTTCATCTGTTAGGGAGTGGCCTTTTGAGGCTTTGAACAGGTGTCTGGGATAAATCAGACTTAATGAGAGTGCAAACAGTGAAATTAATCCAGACAAGGATTTGAGGATAGTGTCTGACCTGTTCATGTTGAGGTTGCACTCTCTCCTGGGGTCAGGTTTGCAACTTTGCCTCTGCTCTCCAGCTTCTCTCTTCCTAAATGTTGAAGTGGCAGCTCTATCCTCTCAGAAGCAAGAAGGAAGCTGTGACATGCATCCCTGACTTGATATCTTTCACATGAGTTTGCCACAATGGTATGATTGGCATACCTTTGAACATTTGTTTGGGAAAGCTCAGTCTTTGAAAAGCATTCCAAAACTATATATTCTTGGGTCTGAAATTGCCCAAGGAAAAATATTACTCTTTGTTGTTCCACTGTGCTCACTTAGACTTAGCCCTTACTTTCAAAGCTCTAAAACTGACAATAATAGAAGTCTTATTGTTGTGCATTGGAGGGAGGGAGCACTTCTGCTTATGGGGAGAATTATCCTCTCCCTTTGGAAAACCATCACCGTATAGTGGCAGTCAGCTATGGAAACCCAAGTGGTGCTCTTAAGACCTGACAATCTTGCCTGACTAGGAGAAGCTGGGAGTTGTACTCCAACAAGGACACATTCCAAACCCTGCTCTTATTTTGCCAGGCAGCTTCGAGTGAAAAAGAACCACAAAATACAATATCCCGAAAGTTCTAGTAATGTTTTCTCAACCTGCATTTTAAACTGAAGAGATTTTTATTGGATCTCCTGTCAAATTCTGGGTTCATTTCTATGGCCAGATCTTAGCATTTAAGGCTCTTCATGCTTAAGGCTTGGAAAGTTAAAGGTTGCCTTTCACTTACTTAGTTTCCAACAGACCCCTCAATCGCTGAGGATGCCTCATCAGGAGAGAATGCTTCTGGAACATGGCCATACAGCCTAGAAAACTCACAGCAACCTAGATTGTCCTTCACTTAGATATCTAATCAGACCTTGACATTGTGGTCCTCCCACAGTTATCTTACCTGCAGATGGCTCCTAGTCATAAGGCCTTTTTAGTGGTGGTCCATCAATAATAGAAATACTCAGACCCAAGTGACTTCCCTGCCACCCATCTTTTTTTTTTTTTTTGCCCCCAAACTAAATGCTGTACATTTTTATTTCCCAGGGCCATTTGTTCTCACTTCTGCTTCCAACTAAGCCTCGTTATTTTAGTCTTTGCTCCAAATATTTTGCAACACATTGGTTTTTACTGTCAATGAACATTTCATTTCTCATTTAAATCTTCTTGGAGAATATTATTAGGTAATGAAATGTAATAAATCGAAACACATTATTTCTCTCTTTACCTTTGTTTCCTTTGTCCTCTTTTTCTCAAGCTGAATTTTGGATTGCAGGGTCCTTGGGGCAGAGACCTGGGCACATAAATGGAACCAAACACAAACCTGACTAAAATAATATGTTGCTGAATCCTGGGAAGGGAATCCAATAAATGGTTAAGTCTTGGCATGTATCACACTTATTGACTTCTGTCTGCCTGGGAGCTATGTGCTTTAGACACTGAATGAACTATGCACATAAATGTTTGCTGTTTATATTGTTTTAAAAGCTGTACATTCCTACCCAAATAGTTTCCATCTGTTTAATTGGGGTCAGCAGGATGTTGGGTCAGCTCAATGCAAAGTTGAATATCTCTAATTCAAACATAGTTCACTAGGGAGCTGGACAGAGGGAAGGAGGAGGAAAATCTTCAGACAAGGAAACAGGAGGAGGAGCACACCAGGGAAGGAAGGAAGCTCAAGTCCTGGAGGCATCGCTTGCTACCCAGAATCTCTGGAGCTGTTAGGAGCCCCATGTGCCTCCTGAGTGGCACAAGAGCACCCCCTATTGGCTCATCCCTACAAATGCATCTGACAAAGACAAATATACATTAACAAATGTGTAAACGGTGATGAAAACAAATAACCCAGTTTCTTTTTCTATAATGGAAGTCATTTGCAAAACAACAGTTTTGAGATACACATTTCTCAAAGGAGCAAATAAATATAATAGGTGATTAAAACATGAACATCCATTCATACAGCTCAGGGTAGGGGATGTTGAGCAGTCCAACCTCTGAACATATGTGTTTGAGCATATGTGAATGCAATGTGGATAGAATAAGATGAATGGGGAAGATGCTAAAGTCTAGCCCACACATCCCAGTAATGTCCCCCCCCCCTTTTTCTATGGCCTTCACAGGACTGAATATTGCTCTTGATTAGACATCTCCACAACCTTTAAATGCAGGCAGGTTTTCGTCAGAGATGTGTGTTTTGATATGCTGGGGTTTTTGAACTCTAACATGCTGTCAGTTTTTATATGTTCTTGCTTTTATCTGATTGTGTTTTAATCATGTGAGGTACCCTGAAACTCCGCTCTGAGAGAAATGCAAGCAATATATGCATACACATACATACACACACTGGTTATTGACAGAACAAGGACCTCAGGAAAGTTATTGATTTATTCAAAAGTTGGTCAACCACATCTAAGGGAAATAAGAGTTTATAGATAATCCAGCCCCATATTTTACAAAAACAGGGTAGGCATGATATTGAAAGTCTTTTCTGCTATATGGGCCCAGTGCAAGCTTTGTCAAATCCAAATTGTTTTTCTAAATACAGAATTTTCACAAAGGAGCCATGTGGACCGGCCATATTTTACCTCAACATGGAAGTTTTTAAAAAAATCTGCATGGTTTGGCTGTATGGCTTTACTGTCACTGAATTCACTATAATATATAAAGCAAGTGGTAGTTTTTCATAATATAGTGGTACTTTCTTTATCATGAGTTGGCATTTGTTAGCAGTTAAGCTTTGTTGGTCAGGAAATCTGCTTGGACATGCTTGAGTCTGTGGTCTAAATGCACATGGAATCATTCACTAAGATTGACTGTGACTAGAAAAAAGTAATGTAACAGCACTCCATGCTGGCCACATGATCTAGGAGGTGTCTATGGACAATGCCGCCACTTCTGCTTAGAAATGGAGATGAGCACCAACCCTGAGTCAGACATGACTAGACTTAAAGTCAGGGGAAAACCTTTAGCTTTACCTTAGCTAAGGAGAATGGTTTGGTCATACAGATAAGGTTGCTGCTCTTTACTGGAAGGAGGGGATTAGTGTGAGCATTGGAATACAACTCTGGAGACCAGGGTTCGATACCCCGCTCTGCCATGGAAATTCACTGGGTGACCTTGGGCAAGTCATACACTCAGCCCAGAAATCCCCATAGAAAGTTGGAAATGACTTGAAGCCACACAAAATTTATATGACCAAGTTTAGACAGTGCCCACAAAACAGAGATGCTTCCAGATAATCTCTGTTTTTGCAAAGCATGAAGTTGATCCTTAGCCTCACCCCAAGCCTCCTAACAGGGATGCTGCAGAATTGAGGGGTTGTTCCTTACTTGCTTACCTTGCTGATTTCTCCACTGACTCTTATCCTGGACTAGCTTCCTTTGGCCCATGAGGAATGGGTACAGTGAGTGCGTGTAAGAGACAATTCCCACTTAGGGAGTCTCACTGAAGGATAGGAGGAAAGTAAAGAACTTTCTTATTGCTGTTTGTGTTGGAAAGATATTGTGAAGCAAAAAGGAGCAAGAAAAGGTGGTGTGAGGCAGGAATGAAGATGGGCTCTACCATGAGCTGTTCTTACTAAAGTGCTCCTCAAAGGACTGTGTCATTCCTTCCTTTAAGGGGGGTGGTGCAATAGATTAAACCCTTGTGCCAGCAGGACTGAAGACCGACAGGTTGCAGGGGACATGAGAGAAGCCTCCCACAAGGATGATAAAACATCAAAACATCTGGGCATCCCCTGGACAACGTCCTTGCAGATGGCCAATTCTCTCACACCAGAAGCAACTTGCAGTTTCTCAAGTCGCTCTTCACACACACACACACACACACACACAAATTCCTTCCTTTCAGGGCAAGACTAAGATGTAACCCATTTCAGGAGCTTCTACCTTTTACTGTTGAGAAATGGTTAATTTGAGAGAGACAGCATTCAGCTTGTAAATTCATATTGTCAAAAGATTTCCGTGGCCTCAGAAATTGGGAAAGCAGGGCAAGAGGAATCAGGAGGTGAAAGATGCATCCAGGACACCTTTACAATGCCTTCCAGGCCTCATTTATTAAGTGAATGAGTACAAAAATAAAATTATATAAAGGTGCAAAGCCCCTCAAGGAAGAATCACCATGATTAGGAAACAGCACAGCATTAACAGAGTCTATTAAATAGATTTTTTTCAACAAGCCAAGAGGTCACTGAGACAAGATGACTGCTCCACCCCCACCCCCCTCCAAACAGGGAACAATAGGAATGCTTGGTAATTATAGAGGATTTTGATTCTTTCTAAACATGAGCAAGCACTGGCTCTTAGGCTGCATGTTGAGCCAACAGCTTCCTCCTGTGGGTCTTTTACTACTGTAGCTAGAAGGGAAGAGAAATGTACCATAACTAAAGAGATCACAAGTTACGCAAAGCCATGGTTTGTTGCGTTTGGCACGATTTGAGGTTAGGCTATCTGCAAGAACCTTATTCTTGGTCAGCTATTTGGATTACCAGAAGTCAACACGGTCCCTAAGAGTTATGCAAGTGTCAGGAATGCCACTACTATTTGTTGTTTTTGAAAAGGAGGAACACCTTTTTAAACCATTGATTCACAGAAGTAGGTAGGGCTTCAAGAGAATTTAGAAGGAAAAACGGTCCCCCTCAGTAGTTGCAGCCCTTGGCAATGGCAGCTAAAACAAGTACAATACAAGTGATGCTGCAGTTTGAGGAACGATATATCCATGGCAACCTGTAAGTGTATGTGTTAAAAAATACTTTAAGAAGTAGAATACATGGCATTTTTCCTACATTGCACCAAAAGTAATTTGGAAGCACTTTCAGTTGGTCTTAGAGGCTTAACAAGGAATGGAAAGACAAGCCACCTGGGGCTTTTCTACTTGCTTCAACAACGGCTGTATACCTTCAGCATCGTCCTTTCCATCTCAATTGCTTTCACATCTCTGAGTCTGCATACATTCCATTGATTAGATAGTCCACTTGAGTATAGTCTTTCTTCCTATAGCTCTCATAGGCCTGTATGGCAAATAGAACTACAATTGTTATAAAGAACAGGACTCCAAAGAGAAGAACTGCTAAGAGCAAGGTGAAATCTACTTCCCGGTATCTGTTCTCAATACTTATGTCCAGCTGATTTTTGCCATCTTCTACAGTTGTTGATTTAGATGGAGTTGGTGGACTTTTAGTTGTTAACAGTACCAAGGGATGTGTAGAAGGTGTTGCCTCCACCAGGTGATTGGAAGGCCCCATTTGCTGTGTAGTAGTGAATATTTCAGCACCCTTTGTGGTGACAACTGGAGTTACACTTACAGAAGTCTTTGTCTTATCTGTCACAACCATTGTGAATTCAGCTGACTTTACTGTTGATGCAAAGGTTGTTGCTTTGGCTGTTGTTCCTATAGTTGGCACTGCAGTTGTTATAGGTATGTTCATGGCAGTTAATGGTGGATTGTGGGTGACTGCACCTGTAGGCATGTTTTCTGGTGCAGAAGTGCTGGGTGTCACTATTTTGGGAGATGTGGACAGCACAAAATGTGCTGCTGTTGGGGGAAGAGGTGTAACAGCAGTAGTCCTTAGAAGAATATTGGCTGGCATTATTCTCTCAACTACTCCTGGAGTCAAGGTACTGTCATTCACCCCTTTTGTACTTTCAGCTTTCTTAACGTTATTAGTATTATTTCCTGAAAGCGAAGATGTGTTAGCTAATGTGGTGTTAGTGGAGATGCCAGGGCCTGGTTTCATATTTGTATTGTTGACACTTACATTCTGTGGCTCGGTGGTTTTGTTGTTAGTGCTATTGCTTATGGCTGTTGCTTCGACCCTATCTTGGGAAATGGTAGTTTTTACAGAACTGGCATTAGTAACTTTGTTTATAATAGATTTAGTTGTTGATGTTGTGTGGATTTTAGTGCCTTCTGTTGTTGACTTTGCCTGAGTTGCTGATAAAAGAGGCACTTCTATATTTTTCTCATTCAACTCTGTGCTATTCAGCCTCTCTTTGGAATTTACTGTATAATTCATATTATGGGATACATCATGGTCTCTTCTTTTACGGATCACGAATTCTGTAAAAAGCAAAAACAATGACATGAACCATAAAGCTATTAGATGCAAATCTCAAAAGCTGTACATTGAAGAGCAATTTATTTTGGAGCGCCTGTTGCCTCCAAGACAGATGAATGGCCACATTAACTAGTATCAACACATCTTTGATTTGGATCTTGCACACAATATGTGGTAGCTCCTGACCCCATATGTGTGTGTGTGTGTGTGTGTGTGTGTAAGGTAAAAGTTTCCTCTTGACATTAAGTCTAGTTGTGTCTGACTCTGTGGGGTGGTGCTCATCTCCATTTCTAAGCCAAAGAGCTGCCGTTGTCCATAGACACCTCTAAGGTTATGTGTCTGGCATGACTGCATGGAGTGTTGTGACCTTCTTGCAGGAGCTGTACCCATTGATCTGCTCACATTTGCATGTTTTCAAACTGTTAGGTTGGCAAAAGCTAGGCCTATCCCTGGATTTGAATTGCATACCTTTCGCTCAACAAGTTCAGCAGTTCAGCGGTTTAACCCACTGTGCCCCTGGGGGCTCCCCTCCCCCTCTATATAAAATCAAATATTTCCCATGTCACAAAATTTTGTGTTAGTGATATTTTAGAAATATTTATTCAGATGTGGTTTGCTATCACCTTTCTCTAAACTATATACAGGTTGATGATATTCCCAAATATAATTTCCAATCATGTCAAACTGGCAAAATGTTTATAAGCCTTTTTTTTTTACAGTGAGATATGAACGGGAAGTAACTACAGTAGCTTATATGCATCAACTTCCACATAAACCAAAGTACAAAAATATGGATCTTAAAACCCTACCTTTTCCAGTGTGAACAGCAAAAACAGGGATTGTCTCCCAAGAGACTGCACATGTCTGGTTGTTACCAACTATTTGTTAAAGAGGCCCAAACCTCTGTTGCTACTGGAGAAAGTGCTGCTGCTGTTGGGGTATTAAGATCTCAGTATCTCTCTTTATCTCTACAGGATGTGGTGACTGAGCTTATAACTGATGGGGGAAAAGAGTGCCCAGTGGATATACTAGGGCTGGACAATGGGCAGAAAGCCTGTGGCCCTTCAAATCTTGTGGGATTGCAGTCCTCACTGGCACTTGCCAGCCTGATGATGCCTGATGAGCATGGCAGTTCATCAATACCTGGAGAAGAGACATTTCCCTTGCTCTGGAGACTGAATTGCTTCAATTTGACTATGGGTTTTGTAATTTATCCTCAAAGTCTTTTTAAAGATTTCCTTACGCAATTTACTTAAACATTTGAATACCCCTTTTTTTAAAAAAAAGCATCAGCGGAAACAGAGAAAACACATTTCTCATTAGATCTACTCCCTCTTGTCTTATAAAAATCTATTCAACTAAACTTGGTTGCTAAATCCCTGAAAAGCCTTTTGTGGACCCGAAACAACCATGAAAAGTGGTCCTTTAAAAACATATGTACAGTAGAATTCATGCATCCACTTTACAAGCCTGTTTCCCTAGTCGCTAACGTGCTCCGTTTTGTATGGTGTCACTTTGAATTAGAACAAAAGGCACTCGGCTGCAGTTTAATCCAATGATAGCCACTAATGCTAAAACCGTTCTAATTACACACCCAGCCTCTAGTTTTTTACTTGACAGCCAACAGAATACGAATGCCAAGACTTCCTCTATGGCCCAGGAAATTACAGATGCAAGATGAACCATTCGCTGCAAAGGATGAATGGAAGTGGCATTGTAAAATGGGAACATCTCAAAGGATCCCCCGCCCCCCAAAATCATGTGATATAATTTCTGCAGAGTTTAATTTCCTTCTTTCCCTGAATGAAAATATTCTAGGGGCTTTGTGTTGATTAGGACTGCCTCCAACTTTTAGGTTGTGACTCCTAGTCAGATGCCTGTTGTTTCAGCTGCCATCCTCCCAGATCATAGAATCCTAGAGTTGGAAGAGACCTCATGGGCCATCCAGTCCAACCCCCTGCCAAGCAGGAAAATTGCATTCAAAGCACCCCCAACAGATGGCCATCCAGCCTCTGTTTAAAAGCCTCCAAAAGAAGGAGCCTCCACCACACTCCAGGGCAGAGATTTCCACTGCTGAAAAGCTCTCATAGTTAGGAAGTTCTTCCTCATTTTCAGGTGGAATCTCCTCTCCTGTAGTTTGAAGCCCTTGTTCCGTATCCTACTCTCCAGGCCAGTAGAAAAGAAGCCTGCTTCTTCTTTCCTATAACTTCCCCTCACATCTTCATACATGCCCATCATATCTCTTTAAGCTTCTCCTCATAGGGCTTATTCTCCAGACCCTATGAGGTTTCACGTGGTCTCAGGTTCAATTGACAGGCCACAGAGTTCCCATATATCCTTACTGGTGTGTGTTCTTGCCAGCTGCTGGTGTAGATAATAATATGAGGATCCCATCTTCTGGCCACTCAAACATCCTCAAATAAAAAGTTAGCCCCTACTTGGCCAGACTTGCCTACTGCCTGGTTAGTAGACCAGGAGCAATGGTTTTTAAGTGAAATGTCATCAACTGTATGGTCAAACTGTGGTGGCATTCATATTTAAAGCTCTAATTGGTTCTGGGACCAGAATATCTTGATAATTGGCATCTTTCTATATAAACTGGGTCAAGGCTCTTCCTTTTCAGTAAGCAATGAAAACTATATTAGTTTACCAGGCTTGGAGGGTTTTTTAAAGTTAATTCTCCTCTGATTTTTTTTCACTTTTTGGCTTTTATTGTTGTTGGTGTGGTTGTTTGGTTATGTTATTTTGTTACATTGTTTATCCTAAATCATCATAAATGGCTATTCTCTGTAAACTATCAGGTGGCATGTACCATATTTACTTGAGTATGATGCACCATCAATTGTAATGCGCACCTCAATTTTGAAGGTGCACATTGCAAAAAAAAAGAGCTAAGATTTGTTGCCGAATGTTATGCTGTTGGTTGTTCTGCTTTCTGCCTCAGAATGGCTGACAGGTAATGGAAGGCCATGTCCCTCCAACAAGCTGAGTGGCAGTTTCTCAACTAAAGCTTCATTGGCTGTGCCATTTAGTCAAAAAGGTGAGCATTAGATTTGAGTAAATTTGGTATTTTAATATAAACTATCCATCTATTTAAAAAAAAACCCTGAATCATAATCCATAAGGGCTATCACTTATCTATCTAAGTTTATGGCAATCTAACAGAGCACTTTGACAACATGGTAACCATCTGGAAGTTAAGAATTAGGCAAGGTGAGAATCATGTACTTATCCAAATGCCCTCAGCATTCCTCAACAGCAGCTATCCTACTTATAGTCTGCTGGGAGTTGCAGTTCAATCTTTGGAGGGTTCCCATCTCTTATGGGGCCGCGGTGGTACAATGGGTTAAACTCTTGTACTGCTGACCTAAAGGTTGGCAGTTCGAATCCATGAGATGGGATGAGCTTCCATCTGTCAGCTCCAGCTCCTGCCAACCTAGCAGTTTGAAAATATGCAAATTTGAGTAGATAAATAGGTACCACTTTGGTGAGAAAAGGCAAAGAGACGCTCCAAGTAATCTTGCCGGCCACACAACCAGGAGGTGACAACGCAGGCTCCTTGGCTTGAAAATGGAGAAAAGCACCTCCCCAGAGCCAGAAATTAGTACCGCCTCCAGAAGCCAGAAATGAAATGAGAAGCCTTTGCCTTTGTTTGTGTGTCTTCATTGTATATGACTGTAAAGTCATTGAATGTTTACCTATGTATGCAAATGCTGTAATCCACTCTAAGTCCCCTAGGGGAGAAGGGCAAAATTATTATTATTATTATTATTATTAATAATAATAATAATAATAATAACAAGATAACCAAATATTGCCTTGTAAGTCAAACCTATGGAGTCTTTTGGGGGTAGGTGGGTGGTTGTGGTGGATTGAACCCTTCCTTTAAGTTCACGTTACCTCCCATTAGTTCTTTGATATCCTGTGTGCTGGCATTCTGACATGCACTCAGCTGGGGACATCGTAGGAGGACACAGCGGCTCTGATAAATCACTGACCAGCAATAGCGATGACCTACAACATCACCAAATCAAATTAAATCATTTATTTGGGTCATAGACCAGAACAAGAAATAAAAGTCACAGTTTTGTACAAACTTGGTATTAAGATATTAATATAAATACTGAAGAACAGAAGGGTTGAGAGAGCGCAATAGGAAATAGGGTAAAAACATAAAATGCACAAGTCTATCAGCAAGGAAGATTATTACTGAATACAGAGTTAACTTTTGGGACCAGTCACCCCCTGATGGATTTTGTATGCTGCTGCACAAAACTTTGCAATATTGTAGGTTGTAGCTGAATTAGTATCTACAAGTAGCAGGGAGGTATAAAATTGTCCTGAATGGGTGCTTGTATACCAGAAGATAAGCCTGGCATGGATATCCCTGTAGAACGGGCACTGGAGGAGCACATGTTCTATTGTTTCTATATGGCCAGAACATCACCAGAAAAGCAGATCATATTTGGAATAAAATGAATATACTACACCTATACTTGATTCAGTACCCCATCATATTGCAGGAAAAGAAGACCCTTCAGTGCTGACCTATCTCTAACCTCTACTCAACCAATAACTAGGAGGATGGGAATTAAATTGGATACTAATCCTATATTTTGGGAAGGCTGAACTGATTTTGGGGGGTTTCTTTTTAATTTATTTGTTGACGTACTATTGCTTTGTTGGTATGTTTTGTCAATTTTGTGCAAAGCCTGGAGCACTGCAACTTCTTTAAGTCTTCAGCCAGCATGGCCACTGGATGGTGAATTCTGTGGATCTTTTGTTGTTCATTCGTTCAGTCGTCTCCGACTCTTCGTGACCTCATGGACCAGCCCACGCCAGAGCTCCCTGTCGGCCGTCACCACCCCAGCTCCTTCAAGGTCAGTCCAGTCACTTCAAGGATGCCATCCATCCATCTTGCCCTTGGTCGGCCCCTCTTCCTTTTGCCTTCCACTTTCCCCAGCATAATTGTCTTCTCTAGGCTTTCCTGTCTCCTCATGATGTGGCCAAAGTACTTCAACTTTGTCTCAAGTATCCTTCCCTACAGTGAGCAGCCGGGCTTTATTTCCTGGAGGATGGACTGGTTGGATCTTCTCGCAGTCCAAGGCACTCTCAGCACTTTCCTCCAACACCACAGCTCAAAAGCATCGATCTTCCTTCGCTCAGCCTTCCCTAAGGTCCAGCTCTCACATCCGTAGGTTACTACAGGGAATACCATGGCTTTGACTAGGCGGATCTTTGTTGCCAGTCTGATGTCTCTACTCTTTACTATTTTATCGAGACTGGACATTGCTCTCCTCCCAAGAAGTAAGCGTCTTCTGATTTCCTGGCCACAGTCTGCATCTGCAGTAATCTTTGCGCCTAGAAATACAAAGTCTGTCACGGCCTCCACGTTTTCTCCCTCTATTTCCCAGTTGTCAATCATTCTTGTTGCCATAATCTTGGTTTTTTTGATGTTTAGCTGGCTTTTGCGCTTTCTTCTTTCACCTTGATTAGAAGGCTCCTCAGCTCCTCCTCGCTTTCGGCCATCAGAGTGGTGTCATCTGCATATCTGAGGTTGTTAATGTTTCTTCCAGCAATTTTCACCCCAACCTTGCATTCATCAAGCCCCGCACATCGCATGATGTGTTCTGCATACAAGTTAAAAAGGTTGGGTGAGAGTATGCAGCCTTGCCGTACGCCTTTCCCAATCTTGAACCAGTCTGTTGTTCCGTGGTCAGTTCTGACTGTTGCTACTTGGTCCTTGTACAGATTCCTCAGGAGAGAGACAAGGTGGCTTGGTATGCCCATCCCACCAAGAACTTGCCACAATTTATTATGATCCACACAGTCAAAGGCTTTAGAATAGTCAATGAAGCAGAAGTAGATGTTTTTCTGAAACTCCCTGCCTTTCTCCATTATCCAGCGGATATTGGCAATCTGGTCTCTCGTTCCTCTGCCTTTTCTAAACCCAGCTTGAACATCTGGCAACTCTCGCTCCATGTATTGCTGGAGTCTTCCTTGTAGGATCTTGAGCATTACCTTACTAGCATGAGAAATAAGGGCCACTGTACGGATGTTTGAGCAGTCTTTCACATTTCCCTTTTTTGGTATGGGGATATAAGTTGATTTTTTCCAGTCTGATGGCCATTCTTGTGTTTTCCATATTTGCTGGCAAATGGCATGCATCACCTTGACAGCATCATCTTTTAAGATTTTAAACAGTTCAGCTGGAATCCCGTCATCTCCTGCTGCCTTGTTGTTAGCAATGCTTCTTAAGGCCCATTCAACCTCACTCCTCAGAATGTCTGGTTCTAATTCATTCACCACACTGTCAAAACTATCCTCGATATTATTATCCTTCCTATACAAATCTTCTGTATAGTCTCGCCACCTTCTCTTGATCTCTTCAGCTTCTGTTAGGTCCCTGCCATCTTTGTTTCTTATCATGCCAATTTTTGCCTGAAATTTACCTCCAATGTTTCTAATTTTCTGGAAGAGGTCTCTTGTCCTTCCTATTCTGTTGTCTTCTTCCACTTCCATGCATTGCTTATTTAAAAATAGTTCCTTATCTCTTCTGGCTAACCTCTGGAATTGCGCATTTAATTGGGCATATCTCCCCTTATCACTGTTTCCTTTTTTTTTTTTAATAATTTTTATTGAAGTGGTTTTTCCATAATTACACAATTACAAGCATTCAAATCAAGACTTGGTTACAGTAAGTTATTACTAATTGATCGTTCCTTACTCAGGGTGGGGGAGGATCAGCGGGGTAGGGAAAGGGGAGTGTGAGGGGGGTAGTGAGGGGGGAGAGAGAGTGAGAGTTTGACTCAAACATGCCTACATACATTTGGACTTCCCAACAATATTCCCAGGGGTATTATATCCTTGTTCATTCACTGTTATCAATCTTCTTGCAGTTGACAATATTCAAAAAAAAAAAACTCATACATGTAAATTTTTCTTTTCTTTAAGAAATCTTCTAAGTGGGTACCAGTCTATTTTTCTCTTTACACTAATATCATCTAACATATTAGATAGTGTGTCTAGCTCCATAAAATCCCTTATTTTAAATAACCATGCGTCTAATGATGGTAGTTCCTTCAATTTCCATTTACTCGCCATTGCCATTCGTGCTGCTGCCGAGAGATGAAATAGTAGACTTTCGTTGTTTTTTCCCATTTCAAAATCCAGTAAGTGTAATAGATAATATTCTACCTTCATTTCAAATTTTACTTGTAAGATCCCCTGTACATTTCGATGAACCTCCTTCCAGAATTCTTTTACCTTTTTACAATCCCACCAACAATGTAAAAACGTACCAACTTTAATGCCGCATTTCCAGCATAAGTTGCTTCCCCCATGGTGGAATTTTGCTACCCTTACCGGTGTTAGGTACCATCGTGTGTACATCTTGTACCAGCTTTCTTTAATAAGTACAGATTTTGTAAGTCTTATTTTTTCTTTCCAAATTACTTCCCAGTCCCTCAACAAGATGGTATGTTTCACATCCACTGCCCATGCAATCATATTTTCTTTTATAAGTTCCTTTTCCGTCCTCCATTCCAGCAATTTTTGGTACAGAGTTTTTATCACCTTCCTCTCCTTTTCCATTACTCTATCCCAGAAGGAGTCCATTGTTGCAAAACCTATTCTATTATCTTCCTTAAAGCTGTCCCTGACCTGATGATAATGAAACCAGGAGAAGTTGGTATCTAAGGACTTCATTTCTTCTCTTGACTTCATTCTATATTGGTTTTGTTCTTTTTCCAGTAATACTTTATATGTGTGCCAGCTACTGCTAGGTATTTCCCTTTTATGAAAGGCCTCCATAGGGGAGAACCATAGCGGGGTTTTAGTATAAAACATTGTTTTATATTTTTCCCATACCCTCAGAAGCGCGGCTCTGATAATATGGCTGGTAAAACTCTTTTCTATTTTGGCCTTTCCATGCCATAAATAGGCATGCCAGCCTCTCCTTAGCTCTGCGCCTTCTAAGTTCAGGAGTTTTTTCTTTTTGAGGGTCGCCCACTCCCTTACCCACACCAGTGCCGAAGCCTCAAAATATAATTGGAAATCTGGTAGCGTCAGGCCACCCCTCTCCCTTGCATCAATCTGCGTCGAGTATTTAATCCTACTGTTTTTTCCTTGCCAAATAAATTGCTGTATTTCCTTTTTCCATCTTACAAAGTAATGATTTGTTCTAAGTATCGGCAGCATTTGAAACATGTAGATCATCTTCGGTAGGATCTTCATCTTTATTAGTGCAATCCTCCCCAGTATACTTAATTTAAGTTGCTTCCATTTTTCCAATTTCCTAGAGATCTCTTTCCAGGTCTGCTCATAGTTATTCTTAACTAGCTGTATATTACTTGCCGTCAGAGTAATCCCTAGGTATTTCACTTTACTGGTTAAGGTAAAATGTGTAGTCCTCTCTAACTCTAGTAGTTTCGTTTTACTGACATTCTTCGTTAGGAGCTTAGTCTTTTGCTGATTTATTTTTAATCCTGCAACTTTTCCATACTCCTGGATCTTTGTTATCCAGTTTGCAATGTTCTCTGTTGGATTGGATATTATACATACAATATCGTCGGCATACGCCTTAACTTTAAACTCATCTTTTCTGATTTTAACGCCTGTCAAGTCTTCCTCGCTCCTAATGTCATCTAAAAGAATTTCCAAAGACCAAATAAATAGGAGGGGAGAGAGGGGACAGCCCTGTCTCGTACCTCTTTCGATCACTGTTTCCTTTTGCTTTCCTCCTTTCTTGGGCTACTTCCAGTGTCTCAGCAGACAACCATTTTGCCTTCTTGGTTTTCTTTTTCTTTGGGACGTACTTTGTTGCCGCCTCCTGAACAATGTCGCGGACTTCTGTCCATAGTTCTTCTGGGACTCTGTTTACTAAATCTAGTCCTTCAAATCTGTTCTTCACTTCCACTGTATATTCGCTAGGAATGTTAGTGAGATCATATCTAACTGGTCTGTGTATTTTCCCTGATCTCTTTAGTTTTATTTTAAATTGAGCAATAAGAAGTTCGGGATCTGAGCTACAGTCAGCCCCAGGTCTTGTTTTCACCGACTGGATGGATGTCCGCCACCTTTGGCTGCAAAGGATGTAGTCAATCTGATTTCAGTGCTGACCATCTGATGAAGTCCATGTGCAAAGCCGTCTTTTAGGTTGTTGGAAGAGAGTGTTTGTTATACACAGCGAGTTTTCCTGGCAAAATTCTATCAGCCTGCGTCCCGCTTCATTTTGTTCTCCCAGACCATGCTTGCCTGTGATTCCAGTTGTCATTTGACTTCCCACCTTGGCATTCCAGTCTCCTGTAATGAAAACAATGTCTCTTTTTGGTGTATTATCCAGTAGGTCCTGCAGATCTTCATAGAAGTGATCTACTTCTGCTTCTTCAGCAGCTGTGGTTGGGGCGTATATTTGGATCACTGTGATGTTGAAAGGCTTTCCTTGCACTCGAATTGAGATCATTCTGTCATTTTTGGGTTGTATCCAAGCACTGCTTTAGCAAATTTCTTATTAATTATGAAGGCTCCTCCATTTCTTCGATGTTCCTCTTGTCCGCAGTAGTAGATCTGGTGGTCATCTGATGTGAAGTGGCCCATTCCAGTCCATTTCAGTTTGCTGACCCCCAGAATGTCTATCTTTAGTCTTGACATCTCACCAATAACAACATCCAATTTGCCCTGGCTCATAGATCTTACATTCCAGGTTCCTATGGTGTGTTGATCTTTAGAGCACCGGATTCGTCGTTCACCTCCAGTACTGTCGGCCGCTAGCCTTCCTTTCGGCTTTGAGCTAGCTGCGTCATCACATCTGGGGCTAGTTGAACTTATCCTCTGTTCCTCCCCAGTAGCATTTTGGCCATCTTCCGACCTGGGAGTCCCATCTTCCAATGGCATACCGACATATCTCTGGTTGTACTGGTCCATTTAGTTTTCTTGGCAAGGATACTGGGGTGGTTTGCCGTTGCCTTCCCCAGGGATCACGCTTGGTCTGACCTCTCTGCCACGACCGTCCCGACTTGGGTGGCTCTTCACGGTTTCGCTCATGACATCATTGAGGTGCTCAAGCTCCAGCGCCACAACAAGGCGGTGATCCTTTGCTGTGGATCTTAATCCCCCCAAAATGACTTTCCCAAAGCTATGGGTTTATATCAATGGCAAAGTTAAACAAAAACACAACTGTTTCAATTTAAAGCCTTTAACAGCTTCCATTGTAACACCTCAGGAGCTCTTCTTTCCTAATCAGCCGACAGTGAAATTAAAATGGATGTTCCATAGGTACTTAACGGTGCAACCCACTTTCCCAGTAAACCCCCTGTATGAAGATGGTTTCAATTTAAAAGCTCCTCCCATCTATCTTGCCTGATATTTGTGATAAATAGCAATTTTGCCTTTTTTTTGTGAGTCTCTTTTCTAGGAGGCCTTAATTAATAGCCTGTAAGAAAACTAGTAATTAAAGCCGTGCCTCTCAAAACTAGCACTGAAGCAATTAAGGGAAGCTACAGATTCAGATGCTATTCACAACTAATTTACTGGCTGAAAACAAGACTAAATGACAAAAAACAGGAAGAATCAATCAACAAATTGTAAACTTGTAACTGATGCGTTGGAGCTAAGAAGGAACTATTATTTTACCCACCCAGACTGGGTTTCCTAGACAAATAAATATCCAATCTGAGAGAAAGATGGGATGATAGTGGACTGCAGTAAAATGACAATACTGTCTAAATTCCTTGGACACAGGGAATGAAGGAGGGACAAGGAAAGCTAGTCTGGTTGTGCATATAAGCCTTCAGAATTATAGTCAAAGTATTGTTAATAATATGCTGCTGTGCATATTATATGTTAATAGGGCAGAAAACATCCAAGCTCACAACCTGTCCTTTCAGAAAAGAAAAAGAGAACAAAGATTAAAACAGACCTGGATTTTCAATCACAAGGAAGAGGGCTGAAGTTCAGCTGCAGAGCATATGCTTGCCTGCACAACATCCCCCAAACTATCCCTAGTATCTTCAGCTGAAAGTATGTCAGGCAGCAGGACTGCATAAGGACTATGCCTGAGGCCACGGGGAATGGCTTCCAGTTGGGACTAGACAGGCAAACTGTCTGCATAAAGATTTGGAAACTCACATTGCACAATAAATGTGTGGTATGTTTTATTTAAGAGGTTTGGGAGACAGAGGTGTAAGGATCAATGAAGTCGCCACAAGGAAGTGAGATTGTATATCTGTGCTATAGCTGCCTGCCATTTTAACTACCTCAGTCTCATGTTATGGAATAATAGTATTTGGTAGATGGTGAGGTACTCAGAACTGCCTTGCACTAGGCTTCTGTGGCAGGGAATTCTAAGTCGCTCAGCAAACTAAATTCTTGGATTTCGTAAGGTAGAGTTGCATCAATTAAAATGTTATAGTTCTGCTACAATTTATTGTCAAAGACTTTCATGGCCGGAATCACTGGGTTATTGTAAGTTTTTCGGGCAATATGGCCATGTTCTAGCAGCATTCTCTCTTGACATTTCACCTGCATCTATGGCAGGCATCCGCAGAGGTTGTGAGGTCACAAGACCTGATAACCTCACAATCTCTGAGGATGCCTGCTATAGATGCAGGCAAAATGTCACAAGAGAATGCTTCTAGAACATGGTCATATAGCCTGAAAAACCTACATCATCAGGGTTGGCGCCTTCCCAACCCTAAGTGAGGCAACATGATCTTCTTCTTCTTCTGAGGTCAGAAAACTGAGAAGACTCCATTGGAGACAATGTACCTCTAGAACAGCCTCAAATTGTAAGAGGGCTGGCTCAAGTGACGGCTGAAATCCAGATCAAATTGAATTTGAAATACTTTTTAAGGCCTCCCAGCAATAAGGCAAGAAATATACACAGGAATGTGAAACATCACCAAATTTAGACATCTGGCTGTGCAGCAAGTTAAGTAATGTAACAGTTTCCAGGCTGGTGCTCTGTACAAAGACTCCTCTGTGCTTGCTGCACTGTAAAAGTCTGGCCAGGCCCTGCTCTGTTTTCAATTTAGCCGAAACTGTGAAGTCATTCAGCTGCTACATATAGAAGCCGTAATTACAAATGCTGCAAAAGAGGTCGGCTGAAGAACCCAACTCCCCACAAAAGAAAACATTTATGGTGAAGCAGGATAGACATACCTGAAGCCGTGAGGCCTTTACAAGCTTGTTCACAGTGCTTTGCACTAGTGAGATGTATGTGTTTTACTTTGGCCCCGCTCTTCCTTAAAACGGAGCTCCCATTTTCAGACACACACAGGGAAATTAGGAAGCAGGAAACAAGAGCCACCCACATCTTGAAGGGTTGTCTTGGAAGAAGATGAAGCTTCTCTGGATGGTGTTCTCCAGATTTACCAGTCAGTCAGGGCCTTAAGTGACACATCTGTCGAAGGAAAAAAAGCCAACATATACTTTCCAAGGTTTTGAGTGACATTTGTAGCCTCTGACCAGATGTTTGCTACAGCCCCCCCCCCCCCCCACAATCCCCTAAACTGGACTGTGCAAAAGCTTTAAAAAGAATTAGCAAGCTGTCAACACTGTCAATGCAAGATGCCACAACAGTAGTTTTCTTCATGGTGCTTTTTAGCTTCTCAGAAAACAGAATGGTCTTTGGCACAGATAGACATTTCATTCCCATAAGCTCTGATCGTAGCGTACAAAGGATGTCCAAGCCCTCCAATTTCCTCTCAATTCTGGGATTTGAGGGAGGGCAGGGAGGAAGATAGCCAGTTCTTATATTGACCTCCAGTGCAGTTAAATGACAATTCTCACAAATTAGTTTTTAATTCAATAACTCTGTCATCAACTAGGCTAAGATGTGAATTAGCGACGGGCACAAGTTCAACTGACACAAGTGAAATTGAGTCAAAGTATCTGACACAATTTCTCTGTCTTAATAAAGCATTCACTTGTGTTTTCATGGAACTGGATAAGTGCTTCTGAAAATAGCCACTGGTTTTACTTATCCTTCACTCACTAGTCATGGAAAACATTCTGGAAACCTTTCTGCATTTGCCCTTTTTCTCCAAGCTAGTGGTCAATCTGAATTCTTCCAGTATGCAACATTCGCTAATGTTCTGCATGCCCTCCAGCCCAAGAAAGCCAAATGTGTATTCCAGCATGTTTGTTTGAAAAAATGAAATGTAAAGATACAGAATGGGGGACGCCTGGCTCGACAGGAGTACGTGTGAAAGAGATCTTGGAGCCCTTGTGGACAACAAGTTAAACATGAGCCAACAATGTGATGCAGCAGCAAAAAAGCCAATGGGATTTTGGCCTGCATCAATAGGAGTAGAGGGTCTAGATCCAGGGAATTTATGTTATCCCTCTATTCCGCCTTGGTCGAACCACACTTGGAATCACACTGTGTCCAATTCTGGGCACTGCAATTTAAGGAAGATGTTGACAAGCTGGAATGTGTCCAGAGGAGGGGGACTAAAATGATCAAGGGTCTGGAGAACAAGCCCCATGAGGAGCAGCTTAAAGAGCTGGGCATGCTTAGCCTGCAAAAGAGAAGGCTGAGAAGAGACATGATGGCCATGTATAAATATGTGAGGGGAAATCAAAGGGAGGAGGAAACAAGCTTGTTTTCTGCTGCCGTGAAGACTAGAAGGCAGAACATGGCTTCAAACTACAGGAAAGGAGATTCCCCCTGCACATTAGGAAGAACTTCCTTATGTGAGAGCTGTTCAGCAGCAGAACTCTCTGCCCCAGGGTGTGGTGGAGGCTTCTTCTTTGGAGGCTGGATGGCCATGTGTTGGGAGTGCTTTGAATGCAATTTTCCTGCTTCTTGGCAAGAGGCCGGACTGGATGGCCCATGAGGTCTCTTCCAACTCTATGATTCTATGATTTACATAGTATCATATCTAGGCCAGAAATGGAAGATAAAATGTGCCTTTGAAAAGGCATTTTCACATTTTTGTTAACCTATATAAAACCTCACTAATAAAAGACTCCAATTACGTAGCTCCTTCACTATCTTGGTTGAAATACTGCAGGATCAATTTTGATGCTCGGCAGAATTACCTTGCTATGTGAAAAGTAACTTCAATATGGTCTCCTCCATCACGTTAGCAAACAGAAACAGCATCAAATGTGCTGTTATAGGAAAGCCTTTTTCTTTCCACTTCCCACAGTTTGGATACTTTTATGATTCCCTTTGTGGTTGTTCACACTGCTTGCTTGCATAACATTTTCTAAATAAACAAGCAAGCTGATCCAGGACTTAATATTAAAAACAGATTCTTTAAAACATGTAAAATGTAGATCTCCAAGTAGATGCCCATTTCATCATTTCAATACTTTTCACAGTAGATTTAGTTTTTTTGGAAACCATCATATCCATTAGCAATCCCAATAGGGAGTGTAATGAAAATGTTGCCATACATGCAACAAGGGGTTTGCGCTGCCAGAAAGCTTCTCTATGTCTCATCTTCTGGAATCCCTTTTCTGTATAAAGTATGGTGATCTTACCATATTGCAGCTTCTAAGTATTTTATTTGCTTCCTTCATATGAGAAAAAAACTTATTTGTACTAATATTGTTCATACAACTAAGAATGTTTGCTCTGTGCTTTAACAAACATGATGGAATACACATTTGGCTTTCTTGGCCTGGAGGAAGTACAGTACATTAAAAAGGAAGAATTAAATCATTGCACAAGAAAGATTTGTTATTCAGCTTCCAGAGGAATAACCATGTTAGCCCACTTTGAAAAAACGCAGACTTGTGGCACCTTGAAGATTAACACATTTATTATGGCATCAACTAATCCAGGGAGAGTGTGAATCATAATAAATATGGAAAATTTGAAATTCAAGTAGTTGGTATTTTGCCATGTTACAGTAACTTTGTGTTTGAAGCAATATTAGAGGAATCTCATTATGTATTGTTGAAGGCTTTCATGGCAGTTTCAAGGCAGTAAGAAGCCAGACACTGAAACTTCTAGGCCATTAAATGCTAATCAGGGTGGCCAATTGCAACATTCACACCTACCTCAAACAGACAAGAGTTCTTTCTCTCACCCTGGACATGCCACAGATATATAAACCTCATTTTCCTAGTTTCCAACAGAACTCACAACTTCTGAGAATGCTTGCCATAGATGAAGGTGAAACGTCAGGAGAGAATGCTTCTGGAACATGGCCAGACAGCCTGGACAACTCACAACAACCCAATCTCCTTATTATTCACTAGTAAGAAAACACCCACAGACACCACTATCATTAAGATTGAAAAAGATTCACAATATAGAATACACCTTTTGCAAATGCTCACATAAATAAAATAAAATGTTGCTTGCATGTATGTGCATTACATTGTACATACATTACGTTTCTGAGCAAAGGCATGGTGTCTTGTATGTCTATCGGCAAAATGTTTCAGCGTTTAAGATGGAATGGAACAAATCTTTGCAGACATAATTGGGTTACAACCTTGTCATGCAATGCAATTGTCTCCAAGTCCACAAAACATCCTAGTGAAAGCGGCCACAGGGGCTCCCTTTGGATGATTCAATATGGTTTAAGCCAGCGGTCCTCAAACTTTTTAAACAGAGGGCCAGGTCACAGTCCCTCAAACTCTTGGAGGGCCAGATGAATTCCTATGCACACTGTACATATCTTATTTGTAGTGCAAAAGACACTTAAAAACAATTAAAATGAAGAACAATTTTAACAAATATAAACTTATTAGTATTTCAATGGGAAGTGTGGGCCTGCTTTTGGCTGATGACATAGGATTGTTGTTGTTGTGTGTTTTCAAGTCATTTCAGGTTGATCCTGAGTGAGGGCCGGGTAAATGACCTTGGAGGGCCGCATCCGGCCCCTGGGCCATAGTTTGAGGACCCCTGGTTTAAGCAAACTGAGTCTCTCAAACTCAGTGAAATTCGCAGTATATGCTGAAACATTCTGCGAAGATAAAATTAGGTTTAACACCACTCTTCTGTTGAGAAACAGAGTTCATAGTGGCTGTGAACATTTTAGAATTGTAAAATATCGATGCCACAAATGCTTCAAACAGATGGTTAGAGGTTGAAAGGAACTATCATGCCACTGAAAGTGGGACACACTGGGAAAAAGAAATGTGTAGCAATACACACATGTAAGCAAAACTTACATGCGTATATATACCCAACAAGATGCCAGTTAATGTTTGCCAACAGTTAAGAACCATTTTCCAAGGTCATAAATTCAAACTGCTTGTGTTTTCAAGCTGTTAATTATTTATTTCTTTTTCAAAATAACTCTAAAGTTAACCTTGGCTCCGTTTCAGAATGTAACATATGGACAAGACTCTCAAAATAAAATGCATTCATTATGTCAAGATTACAGCTGTAATATTAAGGGAAACTCACAATGCATTTTAAAATAGAGAAGCAACTTCATTGTTTAGGAAAGGCATAGAACATGGCTTCAATCCGAGGAAGAGGAATCAATGTTTGCCCCAACAGGAGTAGGTGTTCTGTAAGATTTTAAACAGCAATAAAAGAGCCATAGAAGTATATAAGAATTTGGCTCAACACTGAAGACTCTATTAACAGTACAAAGTATTTCCAACTTCTGCATGGCATGTATCACGGCACCACAGCCAAAAGCCTCTATATGTAACACAATGATGTGGAAAATCTCTTGGAAAGATTTAAGTCTTGCACACCATAAATAGCCCTGAACAGCTTTCTGACATGTCCCAAACTAAACAGTAATCTTTTGGTCACATAACCCAGGCCTAGAAATACGAAGAACATCTGTCTGGGTTTCTGATGGATTATTTTAAAAATACATGCTTGACCTAGCTTTTTATGATCTGCATAGAGAAACACTTTTTCATGCTGGGGAAAGGCTCAGCTCATGCTTGCACAGTGGTCGGCAACAACCTCTTTATGGCTACAGTTGGGGACTGCTGGCCTCCAGTGTGGTCCTGGAAGACAAGACTTTTGCATCTGCCCCTCTTCTCAGGCTGCCCTGCCTCTCTCCTTCTCTTTGTGCCCACAATCCTACCTGCAAGCTACCCACTTCCTGCAAAGACTGCAAAAGTGAGGATGACAAGAGAATGGTTGATATGTTACAAGAAAGCACAAAAAGCCAGCCACAGAGTACAGAGGTAGAGTAGCACTGCATCCTTTCTTATTTACACTTGTAGATTTTCTCCATTTTCCAACTCCCTTTCCAATGGTTTCTGTTGTTCCCTCTTTCACCCCACTTCTTAGAACCTCGCAAAAGTGGCTTCCTCTTTGCAATGAAAGCTCCCTTCCTAGGATGCCACTAAAGTTCTTCTAGACACCACTCACCACCCCAAGCAAAATTTCCCATCAGCAAAAAACCCCACACAAAACCCTGCTCCACTTCTTGCTTGGCTTTACCTTCTGACGTTTTCCACACCAACCCTTCCCCCCACAACTTGCACCCTTCAGAAATTCACTCACGAGGGATTACTGAGAGTTCTTGTAAGCCACAACAATAGTTTTGACAATTAGAAAAAGTTACTTTCTGTTTTCTTCTGCCTTATTTAATTTATCATGATGACGGGTTAAATCAAGACATTTTACCCTGTGAATTAGCAAGAAGTTTTCAGCCAAGCACAAGTTGTTCCGATAGTATTCTGTTTTTTGGTTTATTTATTTTATGTTAAAAGCATTGCATACAACAAATTAGTATAAAACTGATAAAATAGAGGAAACGTATGTGGCTAAATAATTTTAGGCCAAAACAGGCAACTGCAACCACACTGTCTGTAGCTTTAAACAGTTCTTCCACTGTGCATGAGGCAGGGCATTGTGGGCAAGCATATAGATGCAGAGTTGTTTGTTCTGCTCCACAGTCGCACAAGGTGGAGAATTCTTCTAGGTAGTGCCATTTAGCCAGGTTTTCTTTTAATCTGCCAACCCCACTTCTGAGTCTGTTTAAGGACTTCCAAGTTGCCCATTCTTGGTTTGCCTCTGGAGGAAGAGCCGGGGGGGGGGGGGGAGCATCCAATTGGGATTTCCTGGTTTAGCTGCCCAGAGGAATACTTTTGCTGTTGCTGGGGGAACATTAAGAGGAGTGGTGATTCTCACAAAACTTTTCCTTGATTTCAGTCTACTAGGAGGAATCTGATAGCCATGCAGTCAACGGCTTTCACAGTGTTCAACCTTATTTCTGTCACAATTGGCAGCAACTTCCTGTCAAACACTGGGGGGGGGGGCAATGCCAGCTACCTTATATGGTCTATCAACAGATGTAAGATTGTGATTATTCTACATGTTTCATTCAGTGCTATGTTTACCTGCTTCGCATGGGCAGACTTGTGTCAAATAGGGCAGGCATATTCAGAAGTTGAATAAGACAAGACCAGGGCTGATGTTCTTATTAATTTTGAGTCTGTACCACATGTGCTACCAGTAAGTTTCCACAGGATTATTTATTTCGGACATTTGTATCCTGGCCTATCTCAACCTCTACAGAGGGATTCAGGGCATCTTTCCATTGCACAAATGGTTTAGCAACTAATCCACAAAGCTTCTAATGACCACTTTTACCCCCAAACTCTCCTCCAAACTCCACACAGTACTTCCAAAGTGCACCTTGTACATGAAATGAGTAGGCTACCTGGGAAATCTGTTGAACAGTTTGGGTTGAAAACTTAAATCCTCCTCTTTTCCACAGGAAATACATATCTTGGCAATGGAGTCCATGGATTTTACACCAATTCCATGGTCATCAGAATTCCACTTGGTCATCAGAAACAGTCTTGTTCATATAAAATCCAAAGTCTAACAATGACACAGCTTCTTGCCTTTGCTCCTGTTCTATGGTTTCTTTGACAGGACTTGAATGAAATGAACCAGTGGGAGATACCTCAGTTTCCACAGTTTCCTAAATTTTCACCTGTAACCCAAGTGTGCATGTTCTGGGGCCTTTATCAGTACCTACTGCCTTCTTGGTCTTAATATTTGGCTTCAGTTGCAACATTCAGTCGCTTTGATAGATGTTTAGGCATCTTCTGGAGTCAGGTGAATGAAAGGAAACACTAACAGCAACTAACAGGGCTTTAAGTCTCAGAACAGCAACTTAAGTTAGCAGACAATTGCACAGTAAGACAGCTGTGTTTGCAATGACCCACAGCTACTTTTATGCCTTCCTTTTATATCCGAGTGGGAGGAGCAAGAAGGCAGATGTGAGCAAGAGCATGGAAAGGGGAAAGAGCAAGAGAGCAGTGATGTGGCTACTTTATGATTTTTTAAATAATATTTCAGAAACTATTAAATATAATTACATGGGGTAAAAAATGAAACTACATAATAAAATCTCTAATTGTGTTCAAATTTCATCAAAAATGTTGATTAGAATCAGAGATACAGCATTTTGAAAGATCTCTTATACATATATTTTCACTTTAAATTTAAATATCTAAAAATCAAGATCTATGACCAACACAAATTATTTATCATTTTTATATTCCTGGAAACATTGTGAACCAGGTTTTTTAAAAACCTGAAACATTAAGTTATTGAGTAGGAGACAAATGGCTTCTCCTTGTGCCCAAGAGCAATGTTATCTATCTTCAAACCATTCCAGTAAACCAGAGTTCATTTTCAGGTTATCATATAACACAAAGAGACATCCAGGACAGGACAACCTCTCTAAAAGGCCATGGAAGAATTACATCCTTGGATTACAACCTGGAGAAATCCCAAACTAGTAGTCCAAAGAAGTAATTTTCTAACCTCTGCTTAAAAGATAGCAACACTGCATACCAACGTCTACTCCTATGAAGTGTAGCTCCTGAGAATATACAACATGTTCCAGATCATGTTGTCCAGTGGACCAAATAATAGGAAGCATTCTTCAACTCAGGAGCCCTATTCCAAATTGGGAAGTGTTTTGGGATCTGCATTCCTGAAGTGGGCAAGTCCGTATTTGCAAACAGGTTCAGTGCACACTGAACAATGCAAACATAATTCTTACCAACTTGACAATTCCCTACCAAACATAGGAAACCCAGCTCAATTTTACAGCCCTCCAAGTTGCAAAGTTCAAACAGCCTATTTCTTGTTATAAATTAGAGATCATATCAGAAGACACATCCAGGCCAGAAAGGGAACTCTATTACAGGCCTTATCTCTGGTAATCCCACAAGTTTTCCATCTCTGTTCTAAAGCATACTTTTAAATCCTCTATAATGGACTCGTTTTCTTTGCAAAACATTTTCAGCATTTGAATCCATACAAAAAAGACTGGACATTGAAATCCTGACCACGGAAACAAGAATGAGGATGATACAAAGTCACACAAATTGATTACAGGTGCATAACTGATCAAGAATGTGATCCAAACCTATCACCAAAATGGTGATACAGTGTTGCCTCCTGTAAACAAAAGTCTCCCTTGTATACATGTATATATGGGACTCCTGCCTGTGTTAGCAAAGAGGATGCGTGTAAAGCTTTAACTTTGCTCAGTTATTCTCCCTCACCTACAGTACATCTCGCCTGCCACTTTGTTTCCAGTATGTTCTATAGGCTGCTACGGTTGATTGCATTGCTCTTTGAAGGCTTTCCTATGAAAAATGACTAGGCTGCAATTCGTATTTATGACATGACACTGGGTTTGGTATATCTGAAACTATCCAGTTTAATAAAAAGAAAAATGAACTGCCAAACGCTCTGGTTATAAAAGCCAGCCCAGGAAAATCAATCTGTCAATGCAAACACCTCCAAGGAATAAAAATCTGCCTTGAAAGTGGACTGCTGCTTTCCAGGGCCTAATCATAACTGAAAGGCACAACCGAAATTGCAAATGCATAGCCTCCGTAAGGAAATGAAGGGTTTGTTACTTTTCACGTATGCTGCACATAATTAACATCACTCTGAAACTCAAAGCAACTCAAAGCCTACTTCCCCAGTGACTCCTGGGTGAAGTTTGCTTTTAGAAGGCCATAAACTCAGAGGACAAACTTCTAAGGATTTTCTTTTTCTTTGTGAGACTTAAAGAGAATCAGGATGGCTTAAACTTCGAGGAGGGGCAAAACATGTTAATGTATTAATGGCAAAAGTCATGAAAAGTCTTGTGGCACACCTGTGATTTTACTTTTCCATGTTGCTGGCTGAAAGATGCTCAGTGAAAATTATACTGTAGTGTTAACCAAGGGTGAGGAGCCTGGTGTTTCTGCTATGTTTTTGAATTACACCTCTCATTATGGTTGACTATTACTAACCACTATTACTAACTTTATGAGCTATGAGACATTAATACCAGTAATAGTAACTGATGAACATTTAGCAGAGATGTATGTACAGGTTAGGGGCCTCCTGGTGGTGCAGCAGGTTAAACCGCTGAGCCGCTGACTTGCTGACCAAAAGGTTGGCGGTTTGAATCCAGGGAGCCGGGTGAGCTCCTCCTGTTAGACCCAGTTTCTGCCAACCTAGAAGTTTGAAAACATGCAAATGTTGAGTAGATCAACAGGAACCGCTCCAGCAGGAAGATAACAGCACTCCATGTAGTCATGCTGGCCACATCACCTTGGAGGTGTCTACAGACAACACCTACACTTTGGCTTGGAAATGGGAGATGAGCACTCCCCCCCCCCCCCAGAGTCAGACACAACTAAACTTAATGTCAAGGGAAACCTTTACCTTTACAATGTACAAGTCAAGTATCCCTTATCTGAAATGCTTGGAACCAGAAATATTTTGAATTTATTAGGATTTTGAAATACCTGTATTTTCATGTACATGCATAATTAGATATTTTGCTAACAGGGCCCAAGTCTAAACATGAAAACCATTTATGTTTCATATATATACAGCCTGAAAGTGATTCTATACCCAGTATTTTTAATAATGCTGAGAGCTGGACTTCAACAACATCTGTAGTGCCATAGTTTGTCCAATCTATTTTGTGATTATATCACTTCACCCTGCATGGCATATTGGGTGGGTGGTGGTGGGGAGTCCTCATATGGATGAAGGCTCTTCCATAAAGATCTCACTTTAACTGTAGGCTGACAGGCATATCAGCAGGAAAGAAGGGTAGAACTCTTCTCTACTTCTAGATTTCCATAATTAAATTATGTGCATTCATGAATGTATAAAAGAGGATTCAGTCATATCAACTCCCAAATATAGTGTACAATAGCATATGTTTTTGCTGTCTCCAGAAGTAGTGGTGAACCAGACAGACCAGGTATTTGCCAACACCCAGAAGCACTATTTTGATGAGAGTCACAACACCCATCTTTAATTCGTGATTTCTTTCTTTTTTGTAAGTTGTACAGCTGTGCAACTGCCAAACAAATACCAGTTTTATTCATCTATTCTACTCCACCTTGACTGCATAAAGCATATTGTTTCCACAGATGCAGACACACAGAAGTAGATGACAGCCAAAGACACAGAAAATAGCTATTATGCTAATGAAACCTAGGGCAGCACAAACTATTACCTTCATGGAGGGTCACACTGTGAGGATATGGCTAAATTCCCCTACCTTCCTTCCAAAGATCACATTAAATCAGACCTACTGTGCTCCTTTTGCCATTAGGTGGCAATTTAATGGTACATAAGCAGTGAAAGGGAAGCTGAATTGGCAGGGGCTCCATTGCTAAACCTGTTCTACAGACATCCATCTCAGGAAGTATGTATGTTGCTGCCAGTCTCTGGTGAAACCTGGTGCCCAAGAATTTAATTCACTTCCCTAAGTGGCCTTATTTATTTATTTTATAATGACAAGCAGTAGAAGCATCATGAATCAAGGGACACATCCCAAACACAAGAAATAAATGGTTTTGAACATTCAAACCTTTATTTAAAGGATATGTCCTTTCCTTTGATAAGCACTAGCTCAACCTCAGACTAAATTTCACTGGGAATAATACCTTACTCAGGGACATGGCCTGCTCTGGAGTAACACCCCATTTATGAAATGCCGTCTCCTTAGAGACCCAGATAGTGCCAGCGTTTTTCTTCTTTTAGGGAACTAGATTTTTTTCCCATTTCAGGAGTGACTTGAGAAACTGCAAATCACTTCTGCTGTGAGAGAATTGGCTGTCTGCAAGGATGTTGCCAGGGGATGCCTGGATGTTTTACCATGATGTGGGAGGCTTCCCCCATGTTCCTCCATGGGAAGCTGGAGCTGACAAATGGGAGCTCACACTGCATCCCGGATTCGAACTGCCTACCTTTTGGTCAGCAGTCCTGCTGGCACAGGGATTTAACCCACTGCGCCACTGGGTGCTCCTAGGGATCTAGTTAACACATGACTTTTTAGTAATGTCTTATTACATTTCTTAAATGCCCCTTCTACACTGCCATATTAAATCCAGATTTTCTGCTTTGAACTGGATGATATGGCAGTATAGACTAATATAATCCAGTTCAAAGGAGATAATCTGGATTTTATATGGCAGTGTAGATAGGGCCAAAGTGTACACATACATGGGTTTAATCACTTTGGCCTTTCCTGTTGTTTCCATCTGCTGACTTATTTACTATTTTTAATCCTATGAAAATAATTGATTTTATCTGAAATAGCTTTAACTGTATGCTGCCTTAGGATCCCATGATAGATGGCAGGACAGAAATAAAGGAATAAGTTTAGGTTGCAGAAGACCTACACTTCAAACTGAAGCTTTAGTGCAGAGACGGGAAATTTCTACTCTCCAACTGTTGCTGGATTGCAGTTTCATCAGCCTCAGTCAGCATCACTAAATGGGATTTCAGTCCAACAGCATCTGGAAGTCAAACCATGTCTATCCCTGTTTTTGTGCTATTCTACAAAATTCCTATACCTAGATAGCCTTGGGATTGCTTTCAATGTGTTAAAATTTATCCACAGGGATTAAGCTCACAGTTGTTCATAAACACTCTTGAAATTAACGCATTGCCCTTTGTTGTGGCTCCAATGTAGTTTGAAAACAGTCTCCACAAAGCAGTTTAGGGCAATGTTATTTGTTTGATTATTGTATATATAATCTTCATTCTCTCTCACTGGAGCTCAGGGCAGTTGACAGCCCCCACGCTAGATTATCCCCTATTACAAGTATCTGAGAAAATACAACAAAGCCAACAACAAAACAGATAAAACTCTGGCTTATAATAGTGACAATCCTGCTTTAATACCACATACAGGCTGCAAAGTTAAGAATCACCATAGCTGTGCTGTGTTTTATAATCAACATTGTCATACAGACTGATTAAAGAAGACCAGAGGGAGGAGGCAAAGGAAACCACCCTCAAAGGCTTGCCCCTGTGATGCTCTGGCACAAAGAGTTTTGTACAATAAAGGTAAAGGTTTCCCCTGACATTAAGTCAAGTTGTGTCCGACTCTGGGAAGTGGTGCTCATCTCCATTTCTAAGGCGAAGAGTCGGCGTTGTCCGTAGACGCCTCCAAGGTCATGTGGCTGGCATGACTGCATGGAGCACCATTACCTTCCCGCTGGAGTGGTACCTATTGCATATTTTTGAACTGCTAGGTTGGCAGGAGCTGGGGCTAACAGCAGGAGCTCATAGACGCCTCCAAGGTCATGTGGCTGGCATGACTGCATGGAGCACCATTACCTTCCCGCTGGAGTGGTACCTATTGCATGTTTTTGAACTGCTAGGTTGGCAGGAGCTGGGGCTAACAGCAGGAGCTCACCCCACTTGCCGGATCTGAACCGCTGACCTTTTGATCAGCAACTTTAGCAGCTCAGTGGTTTAACCCGCTATGCCACTGGAGGCTCAATACTCAATACAATAATACAATACTCAACCACAAACTTAACAACTGTGGCGGCTGGTTGAACAGCAATAGCCCCTACCATGCAGGACTGCCATTGTAACAGCCTAAGGAAGGATGCTGATGTAATACTGTATCAGGAACACCGTACTCCTTAAATAATCTGCAGCAGCCCATTAGTCAATTATGATAAGCCGTGTGTGTGCCTGTAAAACATCACTTTGTGAATCAGTCCAAGCTGACCCATAAATGATTACATTTCCCCAAGTGCCTAATTATAAACAAGCACTTTCACATTACATAGATATACTATTATGACTCCATGGCTCCATTCTGAGATTCCATGATAGAAGCCTGTGATCTGAAGTTTAAAGAGTGGCGTTTCAGATTCTTAGGGACACTTGCCTAACTCCTGTGATCGTGCAATATGGGCCAAAATACAATTAACCCAGGTAATACCTATGATTAACATCAATCAGGCTAACACTGTGAAAGACAGAATTACCTGTGGTCCACTCAGGGATTCAAATAAAGCCTAGGCAAGCCTTCACAGGGTGGTAGACTCTAGAAAAGGATACAATTGACATAATTCAGAATCTTGAGGATAGAGCAGCGTTTACGTTTCAGAACAACAGGTCTTGAGTGAATAACTTTGTATTAAGATACATAATGACTTTCTTTAGCTCTTGGAGCTTTAAAAAGGAGACATCTAGCTCTTTATGTTTAATCTGGATATAACAGAAGGCCTAGTGAATGTTTCCATCTGAATCCTACGCTCTTGCTGCCCCAGGTAGGATAGCTTGATAGCGCACGTTATTTTTGCATGGCATTGTTATTGTCTATATTTACCTTTTTTGCAAGTTTTATGATTTGCATATGTGTTTGCATTTTAGGAAGTGCTAATTCCATCAGAATTTAGACAATGTGAAAAGCTCTCTAAAATGTACAATTTTATAAAAAGAGTTTACAAAGGAGTTCAATGTTCAGGTGAGGGAAAAACAAATTTAACATGAATTTCAGGGACTTTGGTTATTAGGGAGAGTTGCTAAAGTTCAGGAGGAGCTTGTGAAAACTGGGTATTCCCCATTTTAAGAAAAGCTATTCTGTAAAAGAGTGTTTTGAGATCCAGGAATCTAGGAAACTGACATTCCCATTGCATTTCCATGTTTGAATATATTATTAAAAATTATCACCAAAATGAATGAACAGTGAGAGTCTCATGGTACAATTAGCACTATAAATATATAATAGTTGAATGGGAGGGGGCTTTCTTCATGTAACTTCTAAATTATGGTGGGTTTAAGGTTAACATATCACAGGGTTTTCTTGGCAATATTTATTCAGAGTAGGTTTGCTGTTGCCTTTCTCTGAGGCTAAGAGTGTATGACCAAAATAGCCTTCCCCAAGCCCATGCCTCCAGATGGGCTGGGCTAGTGGTTCTCAACCTGTGGGTCCCCAGATGTTTTGGTCTTCAACTCCCAGAAATCCTAACAGCTGGTAAACTGGCTGGGATTTCTGGGAGTTATAGGCCAAAACACCTAGGGACCCATAGGCTAAGAACTTAGGTCTGGACTCTAAATCTCACCATCCCCACCCAGCACTGGCTAGAAATAGTGGGAGCTGGAATTCAACACATCTGCAGGTTGGAGGAAGCTAATCTAGGAGGAACAGGATAATTCTGTACATTTTAGAAAACATTTTAAAAAGGTTTCTAACTTTATGAGACTAAGTACTGGGTTGTTGTAGGTTTTTCAGGCTGTATGGCCATTTTCTAGAAGCATTATCTCCTGACATTTCGCCTGCATCTATGGTAGGCATCCTCAGAGGTTGTCTTCCATAGATGCAGGTAAAAGGTCAGGAGGTAATGCTTCTAGAACATGGCCATACAGCCTGAAAAACCTACAATAACCCAATGATTCCATCCATAAAAGCCTTTGACAATAGATTAAAAGTATTGCTGTCTCAAGCCATATGAAACAAATTTTAATCTAAACCAGTATTTGAGGAAACATGAGTATCAGGCAGCATTAATGGTAAATGTGATTTCCAAACCATTGTTATGTCGATACTAATCAGAGCTGTTCCTGCATTGAGGGGAACAAGAATGCAACTGCATTGATTTTTAATGAAAAACCTAAAAAAATTTAAAAGCCTGTCTGAGTTATCAGTATTGGCTGGTAAACAAAGAAAAGAAACACAATTTACATCTAAAGAAAACTTCCAGCGGAGTTGCACTTTGAACTCTGGCAATTGCATCTTAGCTTTATAGGTAGTTTAAACAGATCAAGAGTCATATGCATACTGTGGACTTTCACCACTTTTAATCCAGAAAGAAAATGTATGAAGTAGTCCAACTCATCATATTAATCCAGCTCTAGTCTCCTGGCATTGCAGTGACCCCTTTACACAGCTCCTGCATGCTTGAGTCTAAATAATTTCCAATTTGTAATAATAATAATAATAATAATAATAATAATAATAATAATACTTTATTTATAGGCTGCCCTATCTCCCCGAGGGGACTGTGTCACAGGGTTTTCCTGGCAAGATTTATTCAGAGGGGGGTTGTATTTGCCTTCCTCTGAGGCCAAGAATGACTTGCCCAAGGTCACCAAGTGGGTAGCCATGGCTGAGTGGGGATCCAGTCCATGGTCTCCAGAATCATAGTCCACGCTGGCTCTCTTAAACCAAAACTTCTGACTTACTGAGCCACAGTTACTCATGGTAAGGGTGCAGCATTAGGTATTCCTGACAAATCCCAGTTTCACTCCTGCAGCTGTCAAAGGTATTAGGACAATTTTCTTGCCAGACATTAGAGACATCATCACTAAGACTTAGCACCTGCAAGACAGCAAAGATCTGGAATGGGAGATTGGCAAGATGATGTGAACTACACCTTGGCAGCACAAGTAACATCTGTCCTAATGTTCTCTAGCTCACCCACAATGCAGTGTGTCCCTCTCCAACTCATGAAGTGGATGGAGCAGTTCTTCCTAGGACTTTCAATCCGATAAAGATCAATGAGTACAAGAAACCAGCAAGTTAACAAAAACTGGGCTGATATTCAGCTCACTCCATGCCCTATCCTTTACTGAATGACCACTTGCTATAAGCCAGCATCTCCAACAGTACCCAAGATCATTTAGGAGACCGCACCCACAACATGAGCACTTGCCTATCTAGTGCTCCTCTCTTCTTATGACATAGAACAGCGTTCTCTGCAGGTGTCACTGCATGGCAATTGCCAGAATTTATCACCATTGACAGCAGGGGATGCTTGGAGCTGCAATCTAATAAAATCTAAAGGGCTGTATGATTTTCACAACCCTGGCACAAAGGATTAGTATGAAAGTTTAACTTAAGTGCTACATATTCCCAGGCCACTGAAAAGGAGAGAAAATACTCAGCCCAAAAAAATCTTCAATTTCCTGTTGAAAACTATGGAAATATGGTCAAATGAAAGCCATGTACTTCATTCTGTTATAACCTAAACCAGTTACATCATCAAGATGAATAAGATATTGTATGGGATGTAGTCCAAAACCTCTGAACAGATTCTCAGCCTTGGAGCTAGAAACATGTACAGGAAACATTGGGCTATTGGTAATTACTGTCTGAACAAACTGTACTTTTCATACAACAAACATAATTTAGGCCAAACAAAATTATACATAATATGCTTTATAATTCCTAAAATAACAAAGTGATTTTCAATTTGCAAAGGATACCTTTTTCAATTGAAAAATCTCCCCATGAAAAGAAGAGAAAACATTTTCTAAAGCACAGTTTCAAGGCCTCCGAATGGTTACTTCTCTAGCAGGAACCATTACATCCTGCTTACACTTCTGTGCACTGCTGCTTTTTCTTGACTATGGAATACAACCCAATTCATTTAAGTATGATATCACAGCAACCGGATTCATCTAGGAAGAACACTGGGAAGCACATCTACGATAATTGGGAATCACCACCAATTATGACCTCAATTCCATGGTCAACAAGCTGGGTCACCAGTGAAGCAAAGTGCAGCCCCTCTCCAAGGGCATCAGGGATGGCTCTTTATCCATAATACTGCCTCCCCCACATCAGGTATGAGGAAGAGTCCTACTCACCAGAGAGTTTGGGGAAGTTCTGCCTTACCCCCAGAAATGTTACAAATATCCCAAGTATCTGCTTCCTCTTAAGGGGAATGTAAACTGAGCTTACGACAACTAGAAGCTAGGCACAGAATCGTACTAAAACCAACCACAGATACAAAACAACCCATGAATGTTTTGCCATGAAACTTGATCTCTTAATATATTGACATTGATTTGTTTGCAGGAGAGGTGTGCCGGTTATTAAGACTAATTTTTACTTGTCTTGTGTTCTCAGGAACAGTTTACTTAATACCTTGCTATACATCCTTCCTTAATGTTGGCTATTGACAAAAAAACCTCTTCTGTATCTCAATAAGAAGCTGCCTGCAATGTGTTCTTCCTCTCAAACCATTCCTTCTCCCCTTAACTAGATAAGACAGTCCTTGAGTAACATTCTATATTATCCAATGGAGTCTGCCCCCCCCCCGCCCAGCCCCCCCCCCCCCCCCCGCCCAGATCCACAGCTGTTTCATTACATTGTGATGTTTTGGTGCTAAATTCGTAAATACAGTAATTACTACATAACTTTACCATGTATTGAACTGCTTTTTCTGTCGATTTGTTGTAAAACATGATGTTTTGGTGCTTAATTTCTAAAATCATAATGTAATTTGATGTTCAATGGGCTTTTCCTTAATCCATCCTTATTATCCAACATTTTCGCTTATCCAACGTTCTGCCAGTCCGTTTATGTTGGGTAAGTGAGACTCTACTGTATATACAAATTCAACTTAAGAATAAACCTATAGAACCTGTTCCTAAATTGGGGACTGCCTGTATATGTTTTTTCTTTCCTGTGTCTGTACTCCAAGTTTGATTTCTAGCCAAAGCAGGTGTAGTGCAGCAGCCATACTAGGTTATTTCCCCTACTGCATGACAAGAGAACATTAATTCTTTCTTCTCTTGGTTATGCAAATAGATATCCACAAAGAGAGAAAGTTCCTTTCCTGCAAAACTATTTTACTTGACTCTCAGAGCACTGTTAGAACCACCTGTAAAAACTGTGACTTAAAAGCATGCAAACCACCTTGTGTTTATACTAGCTTTTACAAGTTCAAACACACAGTTTCTGTATTGTAGTGCCAGTACCCTAAAATGATAATACAAGAATGTCCTGACTTCTACAAAGTACCAGATGTGTGTGGGATGATAGAAGCTACTTTGAACAGAAATACATGGAAAAGCTATAATTCTCTAAGAGTAACAATAATGATGCTAATACATCATAAGCAACAGTAGTAATAGCAACCAATTGAAATGACTGTCCAAAGCCAAATGATTAAACTGAGGCAATCATACTTTGAACATGAGATTATTATTTATTATTATAGATTTATTTATTTCTGTCCTGATTTTCTCCCTGCAAGGTGACTCAAAGTGGCTTACAACCTATAAAATCTGACTGTTACAGACAAAATACAACACACAGACACACACACTACTGAGCCACAGATGACTGGATACACAGATGACTGTGGATACAGAAGGCTTACTGTGCTTCTACACCCAATACTACAAACACACCATGCAACAGGAAGGAGAGGTTCTTTTCCTTGTTTTCCCTCCCACACCCATCCCTCATCTTCACCTTCCAACGTGTAAGTTTCTCAGCTTAGAGCCATGTGTGTGGGAGAAGCATGTCTTCAAAAATTACACATTCCTCTTCTCGGCCCTCAAGGGTCTCACATTAGATCACAAGGAGGAAAAAGCACGCCACTAATTACAAGCAGGAACATGATTTTTCAAAGCCTGAAAGAACTCCCAAATACTTTGTAAAGCCAGAAAGAAAGAAAGAAAGATCATTAAGCCCATACATCTTTCCTGAAGAAATGGTGCACAATATAAATTTAGGGGATGGCTCTGTAACCTACATACATTTAGGCTTCTCAAACACAAAGAATATGGTTTCTTTACATCTTTTTTTAAAATGGCTAATTGTAATAGCCAACATATTCAGCATATCTGGTTTCAACACCAGGTCACTGTGTCTATTAAGGTCACCGTACAACAGTGTTGTCTATGCTGGTGATCCAAAAATGTGTTGGATGATAATGCTGATCATCTTCAAACAACATAGAGGAGTTTTAGTCCACCACATGGTTCGGGTGTAAGATAGATATCTGAGCAAACATTCTTGTCTTGCAGGTTTTTAGGAAATACATGAAAACAGATGACATCCGCTAGCTGCGAAACAGCAAACTGCCACTAAGACTGAACTACCAGAGACTTTGCCAATACCTTTCAAGAAGGCCTTTGGCCTCAGTTTAAAGATTCCTTGAGATAAGGAATCCCTTGGTCAGATATTCTTAGTATTAGCTGTCCTTAGTACAAACTGTTATTCTCAAACTAAAAGTACGAAGCTGAAAAAGAGCTAGAAAACTGTCATGCTTTGCTTCCTGCCAAAAGTCAGTGATTCATGTACTAATATCACACACTACTGGCATGAAATCCAGGCTGAGATTCATCGCAACTCCAAAATGAATGTTCTCTGGCATGTAATCTGCTCAGTGGGCCCCTGTCTTCAGAGACTCCAAGCAAGCAAGTCAAGGCTAAAGCTAAACGAAAGGCAAAACTCATCCTGTACAAAACAGGAGGTTGCCAACAGGACTTATGGGCATGTCACAAAAATGAAAGTGTCCGGGCTTTACATAAGAAGAAGAGACAAAACTTATGATAAAAGTAGCATCTTAGTATTTCAACTACAGACATTTTCCATTTTTGCACACATTAAATTGACACATGGACATGCAGCAAGTACAAAGGTCATTTTCTATTTGAACTCAAGATGTACCTCTGTGTCAGCAGCTGGGAGCAGTTCAAACAATATTTTTTTAACTCTACAAGCAACAATCATAACTGGCCATTTGCCAACTGCATACCCACACACTCCTGTACAGAAATGCACCCAATCACAGTGGTAGCCAGCAAGAACTTCCAACCAGAGAATTCCTTTTTCCAGTTGCCATAAATGGCATAACCAATGGCAGCTTTATGTACATTGCATGTACAAATTCCCATGGGTACCACCAATAATCACTATCAAAAAGAAAACTAGTGTGTTAACCAAATTGAATACAGCCCCTAAAGTAGCTCAAAACACATCAGTTATTTTTTGGGAATTTTCAATGGCATTCATCATCAGCATCAGCATCATCATCGGCAAACCAAGAATGGGAAACTGAACAGACTCAGAAGTGGTGTGGGCAGATCAAAAGACAACCTGGCAAAATGGTACTACCTAGAAGAATTCTCCACCTTGTGTGACTGTGGAGCAGAACAAGCAACTCCACGTCTGTATGCTTGTCCACAATGTCCTGCCTCATGTACACAGGAAGAATTGTTTAAAGCTACAGACAATGCGGTTGCTGTTGCCTGTTTTTGGTCAAAAAATAATTAGCCGCTTGTGCTCCTTCTATTTTTACTAGTTTTATGCTTATTTATGCAATGCTTTTGATACATAATAAATAAATAACCATCATGCCTAGGCCCAGAAGCAGGAGATGGGCCCTGCCTCCATCCCAAATGCTAATGTCTTTGCATCAGAGAGAGAAAAGAAGTGGTCTATCTGCAAGACTTAATCCCTTTGCACACTGGCCTCCCCTTTTTCTTCTGTGCCGTGTCTTCATTTGATTTTAAACCTGAGGACAGGGAACACTGTAGATCTTTTACTTGAAAAGTGCTGTGTATCGTGACATAACAACAACTCAGAATGAAGACCTATGCTGAGATGACCACTGTTCCTGAGCTAAGAATAAAAAGCCAGCAACATCTAGGTCAGGGACAGACAGCTATGGATCTTGAGAAGTTTTTGGACTCCTAGTCTCTTAATGCTTCAGCACTGACTGTAATAATAAGGTTATGGACCAAAAACACCTTGAGGACCATAATTGCTCACCTCAAACCAGGAAGGCTTGGAGCAAAGAAAAAAATCCGTCCCAGAGATAGTTCAGGTCTCTGGACCTTTCAGAACAACCCAGAAGGTGGTACTGGGTGTGGGGTTTGAATGACTTTTTAAGTTTAATGGTTTCAATAACATAAAAGGCTTAATAGTCTTTTAACCTTTTATTGGTCTTTTAATCTTTAATAAATAGTATTTAATCTTTATAGTAAAGGTAAAGATTTCCCCTTGACATTAAGTCTAGTCGTGTCTGACTCTGGGGGTGGTGCTCATCTCCATTTCTAAGCCAAAGAGCCAACATTGTCCATAGACATCTCCAAGGTTATGTGGCTTACATGATTGCATGGAGTGCCATTACCTTCCCACTGAAGTGGTACCTAATGATCTACTCACATTTGCATGTTTTCGAGCTGCTAGGTTGGCAGAAGCTGGAGCTAACAACGGGAGCTCACCCCATCCCACGGATTCGAACTGCTGACCTTACAGTCAGCAAGTTCTGCAGCTTAGCGGTTTAACCTGCTGTGCCATTGCAGCTCCTTAATCTTTGTATTTACATTTTAATGCATTTTTTTTGGTCTGCATTGTTTCATGTTTATCATCAGCTACCTTGAGTCCAGACACTGGGGAAAAAGCCAAGATGAAAATAAATTAATTAAATACATAATAATTAAACAGATAGAAAGAACTGGGGGAATCACCGCCCTGAGCTCCTCATCGACAAGAAGTCCTATGTTCAGTATTTCCTTGGTTTCACTCCCTCTTCTTGTTCAACCTGCATGTTTGCATACTGATCTAGCAGTTGAGGATGGCATTTCATTTAAATACTTTTGGTCTAGATACAATGGCAAGAGATTGAATCAAGAGACAATCACCTATGGATTCAATAGGGTCTCCTGTGGTTGGAGGATTTAGCCCATTGTCCTTATTGTTGTGATAGACATAGTTGCTCTCTCAGAGTACATCTATACCAGGCATGGGCAATCTTGGCTTTCCCTCCAGGTGTTTTGGACTTCAACTCCCACAATTCCTAACAGCCTCAGGCCCCTTCCTTTTCCCCCTCAGCCGCTTAAGCGGTGGAAGTAGTAGTAGTGCAGTTTGACAGCATTTTAACTGCTGAATGCTATGAAATTATAGGAGTGGTAGTCTGACAATGCCAAAAGAGTGCTGGTGCTTCACCAAACTACAAATCCCAAGATTCCATAGCATTCAGTCCTGGGAGTCAAAGCAGTGTCAAACTGCCTTGCAGATTCATCCTCAGAAACAGATTCAAGACAGACCTTTCATTAGGTTTCTTTGCAGAAAGTAGTCATGTAAACTTTCCAATCTAAGGGCCCTTCCACACAGCTCTATATCCTATTTTGCTGCTGTTGGACCAGGTGTAAGTGACTTGGGGCCCTTCCACACAGCCCTATATCCCAGAACATCTGCTTTTGCTCCTGTTGGACTAGGTTTAAGTGACCTGGGGCCCTTCCACACAACCCTATATCCAAGAACATCTGCTTTCACTTCTCTTGGCCCAGGTTTAAGTGATCTGGGGCCCTTCCACACAGCCCTATATCCCAGAATATCTGCTTTCACTCCTCTTGGCCCAGGTTTAAGTGATCTGGGGCCCTTCCACACAGCCCTATATCCCAGAATATCTGCTTTCGCTCCTCTTGGCCCAGGTTTAAGTGATCTGGGGCCCTTCCACACAGCCCTATATCCCAGAATATCTGCTTTTGGTCCAGTTGGATCAGGTTTAAGTGACCTGGGGCCCTTCCACGCAGCCCTATATCCCATAATATCCACTTTTGCTCCTGTTGGCCCAGGTTTAAGTGACCCGGGGCCCTTCCACACAACCCTATATCCCAGAACATCTGCTTTCACTCCTCTTGGCCCAGGTTTAAGTGATCTGGGGCCCTTCCACACAACCCTATATCCCAGAACATCTGCTTTCGCTCCTCTTGGCCCAGGTTTAAGTGACCCGGGGCCCTTCCACACAACCCTATATCCCAGAACATCTGCTTTCACTCCTCTTGGCCCAGGTTTAAGTGATCTGGGGCCCTTCCACACAACCCTATATCCCAGAACATCTGCTTTCGCTCCTCTTGGCCCAGGTTTAAGTGACCTGGGGCCCTTCCACACAGTCCTGTATCCCAGAATATCAAGGCAGAAAATCCCACAATATCTGCTTTGAACTATCTAGGTCGACACCCAGATAATGAGGGATTTTCTGCCTTGATTTTCTGGGATATAGGGCTGAGTGGAAGGGCCCCAGGTCACTTAAACCTGGTCAAACAGGAGCCAAAGTGCCTCCTTAGCATATAGCCCTCCTCCAAATACTATTTCCAGTCACAACAAGTGGGATGACAAAGTTGGCTGAGTTGGCACCCCAACACTTAACATCTCCATGTCTAAGCCAAAGAGCCGGCATTGTCCATAGACACCTCCAAGGTTATGTGGCCTGCATGATTGCCTGGCGTGCCATTACCTTCCCACCGAAGCAGTACCTATTGTGAACACCCCAACAGTTAACAACAGAACAGTCTCCTGCTTTCAGGTGCTGTTTTGGGAGTTTTGCAGGCAGTGACACACTTCCCCAAAACCTGCTCCATCAGCAAGTACCTGCCCAGGCCTAGGAAAGCAGCCCAGCCTCTCCCCTCCTCCCTTCTGGTGAAAACAGCCCTGCAACTAGATTTTAAAGCAAGGAGAGGCAGGGAGCAGGAAGGGCAGCAGCATCAGCAGGACTGATGGCAAATCTGCAACTCTAGGGGGCAGCTACACTGTAGAATGAATGCGGTTTGATACCGCTTGAACTGCCAAAGCTCTACGCGATGGAGTCTTGGGTTTGGTGTGGCTTCCCTCTGGCAAAGAAGCAAACTACAGCTCCCGGGATTCCGTCGCATTGAGCCAGGGCAGTTAAAGTGGTGCCGAACTGCGTTAATTCTAAAGCGTAGACGCACCCAAAGAAAACTCGGGCAAAGGCGCGCTTTGGGACACCCCTTCCCTCCCTCCCTCCCTCCCTCCCGCTCGCTCGCCTTCCCCTCCAAAGCCCATCCACAGGTTGCAAGGCCGGGGAGTGAGGAGGAGGCACCTGGAGAGAGAAGGCTGGGCGGCCCTGCCTCGGAGGAGCCGCATCCCACCTCCGTCCGGCGGCGAAGCTGGGCGAGGAGCGCCGCGGAAGAGAGACGGGGGCGGCGAGGAGGCAGAGCGGCCCCCACATGCCTCCTCCAAGCCACGCCCCTCGCCGCCCCGAGGCCACGCCCACGGCAGCACTCGGCAATGGAAGGGAAGACACGCCCCCTTCAGAGGACACGCCCCCTGGGAGGGGCGTGGGCGTGGCCTCCCCGCCTCTCTCCAGCCCAGCCCAGCCTTCCCAAACAAAACGTCACCGTCCCTCAGAAACCGGAAGTCCTGGCTTCTCCTTCGCTCTCCCCCCCCCCGCCTCCCTATTTCCCAGTCGCGCTTCGTGACATCATCAAATCGCGTTAGCCGAAGCCAGGGAATGCCCTCAAGCGAGAAGGGAGGGGCTCAGGGCAGGGAGTGGGAAGGCCTCTGTTCAGCTTCTCCCCATCACACTAGAATGAATCCACTTTAAATCTGCTGCTTCCTGCAGAATTCTGGGCTTTGTAGTTCAGGGAGGAGCCTTTAACAGTGTGTTGTGGAAGGCTTTCATGGCCGGAGTCACTGTTTTGCTGTAAGTTTTCCGGGCTGTATGGCCATGTTCCGGAAGCATTCTCTCCTGACGTTTCTGTGAGAGGTTGTAAATGTAAATAAACGGAAGCTTTACCACTGTTACTGAACCAAAATATACCCTACAATATAATAATGTATCACTCAGGTTTGTGTAAGGAGTAACAGTAACTTTACTTCAGTTCAAAAGGTCAAACAGAGCAACAATATATACAGCAGTCTCTCTGAATTCTAACAGTGAACAGAGAGTATAAACAGTCCTTTTAAACAGTCCTTAAAATATGCTTCATGCCTTAGAAATGTTCAGGCTTCAGAGAACTGGTAGGCATTTCCTTCCTGGCTGTTTCCAGTCAGCGCTCTCTTCACTCTCTGAGGTGAAAATGGTCGGTTAAAACTGTTTCTCTCAGCAGCAAGCTAAGTAGCCAATCGGAATTCTGACTCCTGGCAGGCTCAGCCAGTCAGCTGCCGACACATGCCTTTCAAGTCAACCCATTACATCACGGTGCCTTTTTTAAAATCCCCACAGTTTCGCCTGCATCTATGACAGACATCCTCAGAGGTTGTGAGGTCAGGAGAGAATGCTTCTGGAAAATGACCAAACAGTCAAAAAACTTACAGTAACTGAGCCTTTAAAAGTGTCAAACTACAAACCCCAGAATTCTGCAGGAGGCAGAAACTGGATTTAAAGTGGATTCATTCTCTAGTGTGATGAAATAATTTGAAACTGATTTCCTTTCTTCAGGGCCTTTGTATTACCTTAATTTGGAAGGATGAGGAAAACAGTCCCAACAATCCAACACTATTCATCCCAATATATGGGATTTAAAATCCAGATCCTGGCAAAATGAAATCTGCATTAGCGACTTCAAACTGGGGTTCCTTATATAAGGTTTATTTAAAGGCTGATCTAATACCCTTTTAGAAAGACATGGTTCTGGAGGATGGCCTGTATTCTGCTCTTACATAATTTGATGTTTTACAGGATTTGCTTTAAACTGTTAGGCTGATTTACTATGACTTTGACAATTTTCTCTGTGTGCAGAGCTTAGAAAAGTTATTTTTTGGACTGCAACTTCCAGAATCCCTTAGTCAGTATAACCCAGGCATGGGCAAACTTGGACCCTCCAGGTGTTTTGAACTTCAACTCCCACAATTCCTAGCCTTTCCCCCTCGTCCACTTAAGAACTTGCCTCAATTTATTATGATCCACACAGTCAAAGGCCTTAGAGTAGTCAACAAAACAGAAATAGATGTTATTTCTGAAACTCCCTGCCTTTCTCCATTATCCAGCAGATATTGGGAATTTGGTCCTTTGTTCCTCTGCCTTTTCTAAACTCAGCTTGTATATCTGGCAACTCTCACTCCATGTATTGCTGGAGTCTTCCTTTCAGGATCTTGAGCATTACCTTACTGGCATGAGAAATAAGGGCCACTGTATGGAAGTTTGAGCAGTCTTATAGCATTTCCCTTTTTTGGTATGGGGATATAAGTTGATTTTTTCCCAGTGTAATGACCATTATTGTGTTTTCCATATTTGCTGGCATATGGCATGCATCACCTTGACAGCATAATCTTTCAAGATTTTAAACAGTTCAGCTGGGTCCCGTTGTCTCCTGCTGCCTTGTTATTACCAATGCTTCTTAAGGCCTATTCAACCTCACTCCTCAGGATGTCTGGTTCAAATTCACTCACCACACTGTCAAAGCTATCCTCAATACAGATCTTCTATTATATAGTCTCGTCACCTTCTCTTGATCTCTTCAGCTTCTGTTAGGTCCCTGCCATCTTTGTTTTTGATCATATCCAGTTTTGCCTGAAATTTTCCTACAGTGTATCTAAAATTTTGGAAGAGTTTTTTTTTTTGTTCTTTCTATTTTATTGCCTTCTTCAACTTCCATGCATTGCATGTTTAAAAATAGCTCTTTATCTCTTCTGGCTAACCTCTGGAATTGTGCATTAAATTGGGTATATCTCCCCCTATCACTGTTTCCTTTTGCTTTCCTTCTTTCTTGGACTACTTCCAGTGTCTCAGCAGACAGCCATCTTGCCTTCTTAGTTTTCTTTTTCTTTGGGACGTACTTTGTTTCCGCCTCCTGAACAAAGTTACGGACTTCTGTCCATAGTTCTTCTGGTACTCTATTTATTACATCTAATCCCTTAAATCTATTCTTCACTCCCACTGCATATTCACTAGGAATGTTAGTAAGATCATATCTAACTGGTCTGTGGGTTTTCCCTAATCTTTCTCGGCTGACTCTAAATTGTGCAATAAGAAGTTCGTAATCGGAACTATAGTCAGCTCCAGGTTTTGTTTTCACCAACTGGATGGATGTCTGCCACCTTTGGCTGCGAAGGATTTTGGTGTTGACCATCTGGTGAAGTCCAAGTATAAAGCCATCTTTTAGGTTGTTGGAAGAGAGTGTTCATTACACACAGTGAGTTTTCCTGGCAAAATTCTATCAGCCTAAGTCCCACTTCATTTTGTTGACCCAGACCATGTTTGTCTGTGATCCTAGTTGTCATTTGACTACCCACCTTAGCATTCCAGTCTCCTGTAATGAAAATAATGTCTCTTTTTAATATGTTATCCAGTAAGTGCTGCAGATCCTCATAGGTTTGTAGGGTTTTCGGGTGTATGGCCATGTTTCAGAAGCATTCTCTCATAGAACTGATCTTCTTCTGCTTCTTCAGCAGCTGCGGTTGGGGCAAATATTTGGATCACTGTGATGTTAAATGGCTTGCCTTGAACTCAAATTGAGATTGTTCTGTCATTTTTTGGATTGTATCCAAGCACCACTTTAGCGACTTTATTATTAATTATGAAGGCTCCTCAATTTCTTCGATGTTCCTCTTGTCCACAGTAGTAGATCTGGTGATCATCTGTTGTGAAGAGACCCATTTCAGTCCATTTCAGTTTGCTGACCCCCAGAATGTTTATTTTTAGTCTTGACATCTCACCAGTGACAACATCCAGTTTGCCCTGGCTCATAAATCTTACATTCCAGGTTCCTTTAGTGTGTTGATCTTTAGAGCATCGGATTCGTTGTTCACTCCAGCATCATTGGCCACTAGCTTTCCTTTTGGCTTTGAGCTAGCTGTGTCATCACATCCGAGGCTAGTTGAACTTATCCTCTGCTCCTCCCCAATAGCATTTTGACCATTTGCTGACCTGGAAGTCACATCTTCCGATGGCGTACCAGCATATCTCTGGTTGTACTGATCCATTTAGTTTTCATGGCAAGAATACTGGGGTGAGTTACCGTTACCTTCCCAGGATTGCATTTAGTCTGACCTCTATACCATGACCTTCCCGTCTTGGATTGTCCCTTCATGGTTTTGCTCATGGCATCATTGAGGCTCCAGCACCGCAACAAAATGACGATCCTTTGCTAGAGCTAGTCTTGCTACACTCTGCTTAATATGGATATAACATATTCCTGCTCAAACCCACACCACAAATAACAGTTGCTCTTGAAAGCAGTTTTCCTTCTGTCTGTATCACTATAAAATGTAACAAAGTATACATTTAAACTTTCTTCCCTACCAGAATACAGCGAAAGTACCCTCATGAACTTTTATGCAACAAATGAAAGCAATAGAAATAGTCCATCCATTTGCTTTGCTAGGCACAGTAGCTCGTTGGTCCAGGGCAGAGGCCTCTGTTCCCCCTCCCGTCTTTTGATTGGTCAATTCTTCCAAAATAATCCATCCATTAGACATGCCCATATTTCGGACCCATTCAGTTGTCGCTTCTCATTCCCATTGAAGGTGTGTGCTTCTGTTCTTATATGAGCTGGCACAAACCACAGGATAATTCTAATATGATATCCAACTATTCAAATACTATTTTACATATTTTTCCATGCGGTGCCAGTTCTTGCCACCTCTGTGCCTGCTCATTTTTGGGTGGCGGGGGTGCTTGTAGGTTTTCTTAGATCTGCATTAGGATTTTTTGACGTGTTTTTTTAACCAGGTTTCCCGAGTGATCCCATGGTATGAAAGGCAAAGAGTTAAAATTCAAATGTACCATTTCTGTGATACAGTATAAAGATATCATTCTAAAAAAATAATTTTGGTTTTTGAAAGGAGCATGCCAGGTTAATTACTGTGCAAAGTGTCTGTGAATTCTCCATGCCACCACATGGGGGCAGCTGAGCGGATATATAATCACATTCAAAAACGTGGAGCTCTGAAATTAACTCCAAATGTATCCTGTCTCCTTGAGGTCCTCTCTGCCACACAGATTCATCCTTTTTTCTTTTGTTGGAGTGGGGGTGTTCCTGGTAGTGGAAGGGTAATGGATAATTATTTATTTTGAAGCATCTTTGAAATCTATCAAGGAACATCTATGTATGAGGAAATAGAAATGGAAGAATGTGCATGTGTATGAAAAAGAAAAAGTAGCAGCCCCAGCTCTTTGTAGATCTGTACATACAAAAGTGTTAACATTTTAAAGGTTGCACGTGTTTGTGCATGTTTCCTCAAGGTGACTGTTGAGTCGAATGAATTTCACAGGGTTTTCTTACAGCTTAATTTGTGGAGGCTGTGCTGCTGCTCTTAATCTCATTTATGCCAAATAACTGCATTATTGGACACTCTCAATTTGTCTCACGTCTTGTAGAATCATTTTATTCTTAACTTACAGCTTTACATTATGTAGCATTTCGTCTCCCTGCTGATTCACTATGTGAAGAGCGCAGATTTCCTTAGAAAAGAAAATATTGAAGATTTCACATGCAATTAATGCATGTGTGCACTCATTTCAGTACAAATGTGACCAGGTAACAAATGATAATTAAAGCTCCTGTTGAGCAACCTGAAGTTAATTACTCTGGAAGTCAGGTCACTCTTTAGTAAATTGCACTGGTTCTGACTAGCTTCCATGTTTTGTTCTTCATTGTTTTCAAGCACTCAATCTGCACATATCATTGTAATTTCCTTTTCACAGTTCTACAAAAATAGAAGTTGGACTTCTCTTAAGGGAAAAATGCCAATACTGATATACGTAGAATCATAAAATCATAGAGTTGGAAGAGACCTCATGGGCCATCTAGTCCAACCCCCTGCCAAGAAGCAGGAAAATTGCATTCAAAGCACCCCTGAGAGATGGCCATCCAGCCTCTGTTTAAAAGCTTCCAAAGAAGGAGCCTCCACCACACTCCAGGGCAGAAAGTTCCACTGCTGAACGGCTCTCACAGTCAGGAAGTTCTTCCTAATGTTCAGATGGAATTTCCTTTCTGTAACATTAACCTGTAACATTAGAGTTATTTATTTGATTTATAAGTCACACCCTCAGCCTGACATTTATTTGATCTAAACTTTTATGGACTGTGCCTCAATATATCTAAAAAAGTTGGCTGCAGTTTAATGAAGTTTAGCAAATAAAAAAAATATTTAAAATGCCACAAGCTATCCCACTAGAAATTTCTTGAGTTATTCCTTAAATTTCAGCCCATGTATCACCTGGGAGCCCATCCTCATTGTATGTTCTGGTAGAAGGATAGAGCTTTCAGTCTTTAGAAATCTACTTCTATTACACAAGCATCACTTATAAAAGTCAACTTAATGGCCAAGTATTGCAAGAAAACTAGTCATCAAAAGCCTTCTAGCAAAACATAGCCAGTGCCCCAGAGTAGTTCCAATTTTTTTGACAATTTTCTGTTTGATTCAACTTTTTTTTTTGCTGTATTAAGCATGAGCAGAAGTTGTAACTTGGCATCAGCAATAACCTATATAGAATTTACTTGGTGGTAATGCTAGCCTTTAGTTATTAGTTATTGCTTCTAGCACAGGAACTTTTCCACAGTGATGCAACAACTCATATGAGCCTGTTAAACCTGCTACACTTTCTCTTGCTTTAGAAAAATAGGGTCCATATGCACTACTGGAAATGTTTACACAAAATTTCTATTTAATTGGTTTTGTCTGGATCAGCCACATTTTCCCGTTTAAATAGCAAGACTGGTTATTTTAAACTGGCCTTGACACAACCTGCCAGATCCATTGGCTACGTCACCCTTTGATGTGGAAGCCACGAACTTACCCTGGAATAAGTTCCATTGAGCTCAATGGGGCTGTCTCCTCAGTTAGACAGCATGGCTGGGAACTCATTCTAGTGGTTATCCAAAAATAGCATTTGTACTTTTACGCATGTCAAGGCACCAGTGCAAAGTGCTGCTGCAGACCAGGGATGCTTAAAATATTTTGCTTCCTGAGACACCCTGTCTCAATCCAACAAGAAAGTCTACTCTTGCATCAACACAATGGAAATGAAATAATGTTTTCCACTCCAAATGAGGTGGCATACTGGTTTTATGAGGCCCAGGACCAGTTCTGTGGCAACTGTCTTTTCTGAGCTAGACTGAATAAAGAGAAATTCTGGGAAAGAAAACAGCAGAGGTTCCCTCCTTGTACTGACATATTTCAGTCTCCATACCGCTATCCTGGAAAGAAGAGTTCCTGGCACATTACCAGTTCTCCTGGCACAGTTTGAGTATGTTTAACTAGTCATCTGGTGCCTAACACATTACTTGGTGTAGCTTATCTCTGTCTGTAGGTCTGCGCAAACTACTGAATTTCTGTTCAGCTTGCATATCTAAAAGAGCAAAAGACACAAATAACTAGACTAGGAGGTGGTCAGTATTATGGTTGCCATGGGCTATACAACAAATCCCACTCATCTCAGTCAGAATGTCACGGAAAATAACTAGCCACCCAACATGGCAGATGAGGATGACTGTCTAGCATGCACCACTACCTTGAAGCCAAGGAGACGTACTGGGTGAAAGAAGCAGAAACAGAGGTTTATTCAACTGGCCAGAAGGATGTCAGAGCAGTGTAATTGCTCAAAGAACTGTCATAAACCATGCAGAGAAGTGCAGCATTTAACAGGTATTCAAACCTCCTACTCCCTCCCCTGGTTGGCCAGGAGCCATGCAGGATCCACCTTCTCGGTGGCCTCGGCTCCCTCCTGACATCACAGACTGAGATGGAGAATTCTGTGGCTGGAAGAGAGAATAGCTGGGATTAATCGAGTTTAAAAATTAAAGGCCCATTGATGTCCCTGCCTCTCAGAGGCACAGGCTCTATTGTCCAGGCTGGAAATAATGGGTATTTTGCACTAATGGATTTTGTGGGCTTGGAATAATCCCTCACATAGGATGTGACTTGGGAGAGTCGATCAAGTGGCTAAATAAAGTTCCTGATGAGTCTTGATTCCTGGAGGTTGCTGGCAATCAACCTCCCAGCAAAGAGTCACCTCACCTACTGGAAGAATCTGTGTCATTTCCCAAAACAGGCACATAGACCAAAGTCACATAACCACCACACATTATTAGCTATATTTGATAACCTTGGGTCCAGTGGATCTTGTGCTGGATCACTGTATTACAGGGTTCTAATTGTAGAGATAGAATGGTAACATATTTGAGCTTGTAGTTTGACTGTGCAATGATCTGTAACAGCGAAGAATTTAGTAGGGGAGGAAAGAAAGGAGACAGCCCAGGGACCTGGTGGGAGAAGTTGGGTCTGCTTGTTAGTTAAAGAAAAGTGTGATTTCTTATCTGTTATATTGGGGTTTCTTGGGGTGACAGGATTATAGGAAATTCATCTATTTTATTCCATTTTATTCATCCACTCATCTAGGGGCTGAGAGGAAAAGGCTCGAGGGTGAAGGGAAGGTCAACCCTGAGGTGTTGGAGTCACAGCCTGATTTTGGCTTCGGGGATTCCCTCAGAATCACAAAGAAGGGTTGATTTGATTAGTGTGTCCATATCTTCCTGCAAAGGGAGGAAAGCCTAGGGAGAGGGCTTGTTTAATACCTGGGAATGATTCTATTAGTTATTTAATATTTATAGTTGATATGGGATTGAATAGGGATTTTGCTTTGGGGAGGTTTGACTCTAGCTAAGGAATCTCCAGAAAGAAAGAGACAGTACTCAATAACCATAGAAACTATATGTATACAGAAATGAAGTTTTTAATTAGTTGTGACCAGTCTGGGTCAATGTAATAAAATACAAAAAAAAAAAAAAAAGGATGGGGGGGGGGTGGGCGGGGGGGAAGTGTCAATTTTTTTATAACAAGAAGTAACTCCGAGTTGGCAGGCCTAGAATTGTGCAACATCAATATTTATATCCTCTCCCTCTCCCAAACTCCTGACCCATTTGATGCACCAGGAGCTTTTGATGGAGAGGCCTGAGCATGCAGCCAGGCCCCTCAGATATGTTTAGGGAGGAAATGAGGGATTGGGGGCTGACCCCATGCCCTTCTGACCCAGGAGGGCATGTTGCCATCACCCCTCCCCACAGAAAGCCCAGAGTTTGGGATGGGATGGTAACTAAATCCCGGGAGGAACTGGGATATAATATCCGAGATTCTCCCAGGATTTAGCCATGTCTGGAAGGGCCCTGAGTCTCCAGCATCTCTCTGTTCTGGCTGACTGACAACTGCACAGCTGCCAGCATGCTACTCACCAATGGTCAGGAAAACAGGAAATAGCCTGCCTATTTATTTATTTATATTTATTTAGTGCATTTGTACCCTGTCCTTCTCACCCCAAGAGGGAGACTCAGGGCAGCCTTACAACAGGCAACCATTAGATGCCAAACACATACAATAAGAGCCCCCAGTGGTGCAGTGGGTTAAAGCACTGAGCTGCTGAATTTGCTGACCAAAAGGTTGCAAGTTCAAATCCGGGGAGCGGTGGGAGCTCCCTCTATTAGTCCCAGCTTCGGCCAACATAGAAGTTTGAAACATGCAAATGTGAGTACATCAATAGGCACCGCTCCGGCAGGAAGGTAACGGTGCTCCATGCAGTCATGCTGGCCACATGACCTTGGAGGTGTCTATGGATAACACTGGTTCTTCGGCTTAGAAATGGAGATGAGCATCAGTCCCCAGAGTTGAATACGACTGGACTTAATGTCAGGGGAAATCCTTTACCTTTACTTACATACAATAAAATACACAGATACAATTAAAACAACATTTATAAACATTCATTTAAAAGTTCTGCCAGTTCAGAATCAAAGTCCCAGGTCAGTCCATTGCCAGTCTCATAAAATCACTCTATTCCTAATTGCTACATCTACTGCTCAAATGCTTGATCCCATAGTCAGGTTTTAAGTTTTTTCCTAGTCTAGCAAAAGCAGCAGGGGAGGACCATGGTAGTGTGGTGGTAATAATAATAATAATAATAATAATAATAATAATAATAATTTATTTATTTCTAGACCATTCTCTCTCCCCAAAGAGACTCAGGGAAGTTTACATATATACAAAAAGACAAACATTCAAGGGAGCCCTGATATTTAATCTGAAGAGCACACAGTGGTAGCAGCAGCAACAGTATTATAGAGCAGTGCTACTCAGAGTGGTGGTCTATGAACTGCTGATGAACAGCCATTGACTGCTGGGACGGCTTCAACATTACTGGAGCTGCTCATGCTTCCTTGACACTTCATGCACACAGACACATACTCATAGTGTAGAAGACAGGCATTCAGAAATCCAGCAATACATTAATGGCAGCATTCTCTTTCTCCCTGCACGAGTATGAAGAAAGTGGTACCATCACTGCAGTAGAAACCAGACTATTTTATTCACCTTAGCCAGCAAACTGTCATGATCAGGCCTTGTATGGAAAGCCTAATGGCCCACCATTCTTGCTGAAGAGAGTATGGATACATCTCCACTGTAGAATTAATGCAGTTTAAAGTTTAACACCATTTTAACGGCCATGCTGATGCCTCACCAAACTACAAATCCCAGGATTCCAAAGCATTGAGCCATCCCAGTAAAAATGATGTCAAACTGCATTCATTCTATAATGCATCCCTATGTCTGTATGCTCAAAACTCTTCTGAAAATGAGGCATTAAATATAATTGTGGTCAAATGCCAAGTCTTCAAGAGAACTTTTGGTGAGGAATATAATATAAATTAAGATGCCATCTAAGATAAGATGCTCAGCTTTATGCTTGAGATCTTTAGAGATGGAATTAATCATAATTTGGAATAGTTACAAGCTGAAGCAAGAGCATAGCCAAAAATGTATGTGTGCCTACTCAGAATTCAATAGGAAGTACACTTAGTGCTTGAATACAGTATGTTAAGGTAAAGGTAGTCCCCTGACATTAAGTCCAGTCATGTCTGACTCTGGAGTGTGGTGCTCATCTCCATTTCTAAGCCGAAGAGCCAGCGTTGTCCATAGACACCTCCAAGGTCATGTGGCCGGCATGACTGCATGGAGCGCCGTTAGTTTGGTATGTTAGTTTGGTAAAAACAGTTAACCATTGGTGCTGTTGTTTTAAAATGTCTATGTTAGTTGCAATTTGGTGGGTGTCACAATGAGCTAAACCTTTGTGCCAACTGAACTGCAGGTTGGTGGTTCGAATCCGTGAGATGGGGTGAGCCCCTGTCTGTCAGCCCCAGTTTTCCATGTCGTGACATGAGAGAAGCCTCCCACAGGATGGCAACACATGCGAGTATCCCCTGGGTAACCTCTACAGATGGCCAATTTTCTCACACCAGAAGCGACTTGCAGTTTCTCAAGTCACTTCTGACATGATAAAAAACTATGCTCAGCCATGGAAACTCACTGGATAACCTTGGACAAGTCACACGCTCTCAGCCTCAATGGAAGAAAATGTCAAACCCTATCTGAATAAATCCTGTCAGGGGACTCCATGGCATGTTTACCTTAATGCAGTAGTTCTCAACCTATGGGTCCCCAGATGTTTTGGCTTTCAACTCCCAGAAATCATAAGAGCTGGTATATTGGCTGGGATTTCTGAGAGTTGTAGGCCAAAACAACTGGGGACCCACAGGTTGAGATCCACTGCCTTAGGGTGTCTATAAATTGGAAATGACTTGTTAGCTGCCAGAACCCACAATATATTAATGTTAATATTAAACCTTAAAAAGGATGCCATTACACCTTTTTATTGCAAAGGGTAATATAAATAACATGGCCAGTGGCAGTGAGTAGCTTCAGCATCAGTTGGGGGATGAATTAATTCTAGATTATAGTTTGAAGTTTAAAAGAGCTATCTACAACAATGAAAAAAAATGGGAGTAGGTGGGATTAAGCACTTTGGACAGAGACTTCGAAGTAGGGATTAGTAAAGTTTACTCCTTGAAGAAGACTTATTATCCCAATGACACAAAAGCTTCTGTCTGTCACTAGCACATCATTTCCAAGCTCAGCTAACATTTGAACCAATGTGCAGAAGACTGCCATAATTCAAAGCTGAGATAGGTGAGGTCCTCCAGGAATTGGACTGCAGGGCCATCAGCCCTATCCAACCTAGCTAATGGTGAGGGATCCTTGGAGTTGAAGCCCTATACCAGTGGTTCTCAACCTGTGGGGCCCCAGATGTTTTGGCCTTCAACTTCCAGAAACCTTAACAGCTGGTAAACTGGTTGGGAGCTGTAGGCCAAAACACCTGGGGATCCACAGGTTGAGAACCACTAGTATAGGGCTTCAACCCCAAGGATTAAGCACTTTGGACAGAGACTTCGAAGTAGGGATTAGTAAAGTTTATTCCTTGAAGAAGAGTTACTATCCCACTGACACAGAAGCTTCTGTCTGTCACTAACACATCATATCCAAGCCCAGCTAACATTTGAACCAATGCGAGAACCAGCACCCTATACATTCCCCATCCATGGTGTAGCTTTTTAGATTATATTTCTGGGCAAGTATTCCTTGACTAAGAAAATCCTGTGAAATTAATGAGGTTGCTATAAATCAACAGGGGTCATAAAGACACACACTCACACAAGATGCTGGAGACTAGAGACAACTGTTATTAGAAGCCAAACTATGGTAAAAGATCTCTTTGGTGCTAGGCTGGCTCCTTTTTTAAAAAGCCCAGATAGGTGTATAGAATTGAATGTTGATGACATCTAGTGGTTGAAGTCAGGAAATGTGTCATTTAAACAGGGGTGTGAAGACACAAAACACACAGGGATACTTTCAGCTGTAGGACAGGACTCTATTCTAGCTCAAGTGACAGGTGTTCATTATAGAAACTGTTATATAAATGAGAACAATGCTGACTCATTTTCTTAATTTTCTTTTTTTAAAAGCAAATAGCTTAGAGATTGCGAAGGGTTTTTTCCCCATCGTATCAGGAGCAACTTGAGAAACTGCAAATCGCTTCTTGTGTGAAAATTGGCCGTCTGCAAGGATGTTGGCCAGGGGACACCCGGATGTTTTGATGTTTTATCATCCATGTGGGAGGCTTCTCTGATATCCTAGGAATGCTTTGTTGGCTTCAGTTTCAGAGATAGCTGCTGTTGTTTTCTTCTGTGTTGGAGAGGAAATGCAGATCTTGGTTGGAAAGCAGTAAAAGCACTTCAGCTTCAATAAAAAAAACTCTCACTTGCCTTCCTCTGAAAACCTCAGGCCAAAAAGTCCAGGTAGGCAGGTAGGCGGGCAGGCATACAACCACTGTCCTTTAAACAACCTGTCTCTTCCACATAATATAATAGGAGCTGGCTGTTCCTCAGTTGCAGTTTGAGATCTGCCCACCTTTCCTTATGGCTTTGACTGTTGAAGCTAGAAATAACCCTAGACTAGCTGAAAAAGATAAATCTTTTTGTGCTCTAGATAATCCTGTAGTTATATTTAAAATTGGTCATGCGGGGGTGGGAACATGATATGGCTAATATCCACTACTGGAACATATGTTGATCCAGCAAGAGTAGAATTATTGAATACACCCACTGCAGACCCATATAAAATGAGGCTTATATGACTTACCATCAAACAATTGATCCAATTTCTCAAACCTAATTAGTACCAGAAACTTGGTTTGGGCTGTTATTCTCAGTAGTATTCTCTTTTCAACCCCCAAAATTGAGACTCAAGACACCTCACAAATTAAAATGATCACAATATGCAGTTGGACCTCTGTATCCACAGATTCTGCATCTGCAGATTCAACCACTGAAAATGTTTTTTGAAAACTCCAAAAACAAACTTTGACCATTTTATATAAGGGAGACCATTTTGCTAAACCATTTTATATAATGCAACTTTGATGGATTCTGGTATCCACAGGAGGTCCTGGAACGAAACCCCACTGGATACAGAGGGCTCACTGTAATTAAAACATATAGGAGGTCAACATTAAATTGGAATTAAACTAGTGACAATATTAAAATAATTGGAACATATACTTAAAAGGGAACAAAGAGCAGTACAATTTAAAACAGTATAACACCCTCTCAAAAGTTATTTTTCCTGAAAAGTTTGAATTCTAAAAGCCTATTGGAATACACAAATCTTTACAGCCATTCTAATTTCTCTAGGGAGAAGCCTTGGGGCAGCCACTGAAAAGGCCCTGGGACGGCTTTGGGCAGCATAATGATTTCTCCTAGGGCTCTTCCACACAGCCCTGTATCACAGTATATCAAGACAGAAAATACAATATCTGCTTTGAACTGGGCTATCTGAGTCCACACTGCCATATATTCCAGTTCAAAGCATATAATGTGGGATACTCAGCTGTGTGGAGAGGGCCTTAGTTCAAGCTTTGTGCAACAGATCATTCTTATTGTTCTCTTCACATGCAGTGGGGACAAAAACAGAAATTCCGTTACTTTAAAGAAGTTTGTTGTATTTCAAGGAATCAAAGGACCCTTCCACACAGCCCTATATCTCAGAATATCAAGATAGAAAACCCCACATTATCTGAGTGTGGACTCAGATAACCTAGTTCAAAGCAGATGTTGTAGGATTTTCTGCCTGTTCTGGGATATAGAGCTGTATGGAAGAGCCCATAGGATCCTGGAGGTGGAAGAGACCACAAGGGCTATCCAGTCCAACCCCCTGCCATGCAGGAATATACAATCAAAGCACTCATGACAGATGGCCATCCAGCCTTAGCTTAATTTCATATGAAAGTATTCAAAGTTGTAGAAAAAAGGCATAACCACATAAAGCAGCCTATATTACAAAACCGATCCTTAAAAATGCAAATAGAAATATATTACCAAAAGAAAAAAGTTCATATTTAAATGTTTATTAAATATTCCTCAACTAAAATTGATGAGAAGTCGTGAAAGGGGTGAAAGAAAAATAAAAGAGAGGTGCGAAGACCTCTCAAAATTATACTTAAATGTATGTAACAAGTGAAAAATATGAACTTTTATCATTTCCTGTTCACCAGCGTTTATTCCAGGAACAAATATCAGCCATTCAGAACAGCTAATTTATGTGGTTGCTCTTCCAGCATGACCGTGCGTAATTGCTCACAATCTATTCATAATTTCTACTCTGTGACTTTAATTATTTTTAATTATTATGATTAAAAGCAAATTAAAAACAATGAAACAAGTGAAACCATCATTATAATCATACACCACACATCCCTCAAATATAGATAAAACATACTTTACCTCATTTTCAGGAGCGTGACTGAGTGGGAAGTGATATCCTCAAGTAAGAGGATAATGGTGAGGCACTAAGGGCAGTATACTCCCCTTATTTGGAGGCCTTTGCACAGATATTGGATGACCAGCGGTTCAACTGTGCATTCCTGCAAGGTAAGAAATTGAACTTGATGACACTTGCATTCTATGATTCCTCCTGCAGAAGAGGCAACCAAGGCAAAAATTTAGCAGTTCTTCCAGATTTTTCAGGGACACAATGGTCTTTTTATTAGTTCATTTGTGTCTGGCTATAGCTTCTTCATCTTGCAGATTACATAGTATAATTTTTTTTAAAAAAAATCTTACCCACCTTTCCTTAAGGCTTGAGGTGGGTTACAACATTGCTAAAACACATAATCATCTAAAACATTCTAAAAAATACACATATTACAACATATTTCTACAAAATACATATTAAAACACCCCCAAAAAAGATTTAACATAAGACACAAGTTTAAAATTCATGATTAAACTGGCTGGGTAGACCTGTCAGAAGGGATAGGTCTTCAAATGTGTTTTAAATTGATCTAGCTGTCGAATCTCTTCCACAGTCTTGGGGCAGCTGATGAAAAGGTCCTCTGGGTGATGGTTCACAGTCGAGTTCTGGCTGGTTGGAGTAAATGCCCCCCCCCCCCCAAGTATTCTAAAGAACGGATTGTGCAGGAGAAGTCAACCTTGTAGGCAACTTTGACTTAAACCTTGCAAGGTTTTAAAGGTCAAAAACAACACTTTGTACTTTTCCCATAAACCAATTGGCAGCCAATGGAACAACTTTCGTATGGGTTTAATACGCTTACTCCTGGATATTCCTGTAACCAGTCTGCCTGCTGTGTTTTGAACTAATTCATGTTTCCAAACTTGGTACAAAGGTAGCCCAATGTAAAGTACATTGCAGAAGTCCAAGCTTGAAGTCAGCAGTGCATTAATTACCATCCTTAGATCCTCAGATTCTAGGAAGGAATCAGCTGACATATCAACCAAAGCTAGTAGTAAGCACTCCTGACCATCACATCTTCCTTGACTGACATTTAGAGAGATGGATCCAGGAGCACTCCCAAGCTACAAATACAGTATTTCACTGGGGGTGTAACCCCATCCAGAACTGGTTGACACACCTCCATCTCCAGATTAGGACCCTAGATGGCAGGCATTTCTCTTCTGGATTTAGTTTCAGTTTGTTTTTCTCATCCAGTCCATTACCTCTTCCAGAAATTCATGACACAACTCTATTCCAAATAAATTAATCATCCATGTAGGAAACTTGTTTTCTGGCAAAAGAAGCACTGCAATCTGCTCTTGGAACTGAAGATATCAGATTAAAGTCGGTTGCTAGTGGCAATTAAGTAGGCTCATTCAGTCAATTGGATTTGCATAAATGTTGGCTTACCATTTAATGTTGTGGAGCCCTTGGTGGTGCAGTGGGTTAAACCCTTGTGCTGGCAGGACTGCTGCCCGATAGGTCAGCGGTTCGAATCTGAGGAGAATGGGTTGAGCTCCCTTTGTCAGCTCCAGTTCCCATGCAGGGACATGAGAGAAGCCTCCCACAAGGATGGTAAAACATCAAACACGCCCTGGGCAACGTCCTTGCTGACAGGCAATTCTCTCACACCAGAAACAACTTTCAGTTTCTCAAATTGGTTCTGACATGAAAAAAAAATGTTGCTATTGGGAGTGCTGACATCCAAATCGACCATTGATTTAGTGGATCTAGCAATTGCCCATATTTACTTTTTCCAAAGAGCCTTGCATTTGCTAGAAGTAAATTATGAAAACTCCTTTTATGTCAGAAAAAATATAGTATCACACATCCATAGGCCTGGCACATACATTGGCTGGAATCATATTGTTTAGCCCCAGTTAAGGTAATAAATCTGTCTTTTCTGTTGCTGATAGAAGGCTCATTCGAAGAACCTGAGACTAGCAAGGACCAGCAACTCCCTCAGCCATATTCTGAAAAAATGACTACTCAGCCTGCTGCCCAAATACAAGTGACTTCTGCTGATGAGGAGGAGTTAACTGTTCCTGCATTTGTGGATTTAAGGAGAGAAGGGTCTTAGCTGAGAAAATTGTTGAGGCTAACTGATAAGTGGACCAGCAACAGGCAAAACCCATGAAGGTAGGATTTAAGAGATTGGAGTTTGTTACCTAATTGCTGGCTGCAACACCAGAGCTTGACCTAAGAACTTGGACCCTTGAACTCTCGTACTCTCAGGAATCTGGACTACTCTTGGACAACAGCTTTGGACTTGTGGACTTAACCAGACTCCTGACCTGGAATGTACATTTAGCTTTCCCTCTTGCTTATTCCTCTGAGTATTTGGCAGCTTTGTGGATTATTCGGCTAGACCTGGGACTGTTTGTACATACTTTGCCTATCTTTAGAGGCCTTGACAGCTTCAGCATCTAGAAGACCACAGCTCAAGGCTCCTATTTTGGAAATGGAACTAAGTATTGAAATGACTTGAGTCAGCCTTGAGAGGCATGTAGTAGTGCTCCTATAATGCTCACTAGCTTGCTGGAATGACATGACTACAACATGCCTGTACAGATTATCTCATGTTTTCCTCCCATCTGAAACATGAATCTTTCCATGCAAATTAAACAAAGCCTTTAGTTTTTGTTAGAGATTGCAGTGCAACTAAGTCTGGCACATGGGATTAGAAATCTGTTCCCTTACTCTGTCATCGTCTTTTTTATTATTGAGTTTACCAGGTGCAGCTTGCATGTTGAAACATTCGGGAAATTTTGTTTGGTTTGGAAGATAAATGGCCTTCATTTCATCTTCATTTACAATTAGTTAAATTATATATATTTTAAAGCTCTGTGGTCCATGAAGTGTACAAACTGAATCTTGATT